>NC_080428.1:80154015-80266893 GCF_029873635.1 Malania oleifera | reverse complement strand
GCGTAGTTTTTATGATATTGGTCACCCTTAACTATATAAAAGCCTTATGGGAGTTATAAAATTGCATGGCGCGACAAGTTAGCACTGTGGAGTTTGGTCGTGATGTACACAATTACAATGAGTTCTTGGCTAGACGATTCGTTACTTGCTCATTCAACTAGTGGATTGTTTAAGACAATTAGAAGAGTTTCAGCATTTTGGATTGGTCTATTTGATTTTAAAAATATGTGCAATTTATTTACGAGAGAAAAAAAGCTTGCATTACCCATATCAGCTTGCTCGACCCAAATTTTGCTCCAAATCAGTTGAAAAAATGCATGCTGCTTAAAAAATGTGATTTGATTTTATAAGAGAAAAAAGGTCTATTAAATGCTAGCAATCAAATGCCATAGTAACGCCAATGTATAACCTTATGAGAGCAAGATTGAACTTATAGATGTTAATACATCGACATGCTTACTATTAACCAAACGTGCTAGAATGACATTGACACATTGCACTTATGGACTAGCTTTGCAGTCTATCTCTCTTGAACTAGTTTCGTGACTGAGTTGGTTTGTTTTGAAGTTCAAGCATCGGCGTGTTTACTAGACTCTTCAATTCTGTTTTTGAGTAAGGCTTACTAGTTTATCTGTTTTATGCTTCAAAATTTGGCCTGTTTGGCTGTTTTATACAAGGCGCATTTTATAATTTTTGTTTATTAGTGAGTAGAGTTAACTCAGTTCATAGTAGGATGTTGTAATAGAGATGGAAAATAGAAACCCATTGTTGCAAATCTAAGTCCTTAGCTAGAATAAGTAATTTTAGATTAATTTGAAGGTCTATAGTAACCATGAAATAACTAAAAGTAGATTTGTACGTGCAGAATTAGTTAAATTTTTATTGAGAAATGTAATTTGGGTCTATGTTTGAAAATTCTTGAAAAATAATGAACGAAAAAAGAGAGGCTTATTGTCGGGTTTTTTAATTAATTTTTTTGAAGTTTTTCATGAGCGGAATCGTAAGTTTCACATATTCATCTTTTTGCATTTTCTTTCTAGTTTTGTGTTTGTTTATTATAGAGGTGAATTTTTATTGAATACTAAAGTATGTATTAAAATCGTGTTGTTTGGTAGTATATAAATGTATGGAAGGAAGGATTATAATATAGATAATAAATATGGGATATGTTAATATTGGTAGGGATAGAATGAATATCTTTATGGGGGGCTTGTAAATTTGACTAGCGCGGTGCCCTTCTATGTCCATAAAGAAATTGAAATTAACTTAGAAACCTGGATAGTCAATTTGCATTATCGTTGGAGTTTGAGTGGTTAGCATGTATGGGTGAGTCAAAGTTGTATAATGGTAGGACTAAGTTGAATTTTAATGCTAGCTAAGATTTTAGGTTCCCTAGGTTGCGTCATGAATTATTAAAAATGCTGTGATAATATTTTATCCTTAGATTTTGTGTTGTTGAGTGAATTTGCAGGGTGGTGTGATTAAAAAGCTGTGATAATTTTTATTAAAATGAATTTTTGTTGTTAATTTGGAGGTTTGAAATATATATATATATATAATGATATCTTATATATATTCTATGGATGTAGGTGTTTTGGTTTTAGAAAGATGATGGGCAGTACTGTTTAAATTCCTGTTTGCAGATTTTGGGTAGCTGTGCAAAAAGGCCACCCTTTAGCGCCGCTCTCTCTCTCTCGCTCTCCACTCATCCACAAGAAATATCTGAGAGGAGGGAAGGATGGATTTAAGGCCGTGCGCAAGAAGAGAGAAGAAGAGAGAGAGAGAAGGAGAATACATTTCTTTATTTCTCAGGGAACTTGTAAATTATATGTGGGGGGGCGGCGAGTGGGGATGGGGAACTGGAATTGTGGCTGTGTAGATGCTTTTGACCCTTCATCCTGCACCCTCTTTTAGCCCGAATTCTCTCTCTCTCTCTCTCTCTCTCTCTCTCATGAGTGACACCCATATGTGGATGTGGGATCCATCATACTCATGAGTCATGAGGAAGGGCGTGAGTAGTCGGAGGGACTAAAAAACCCCCCTGCCCTTCATCCGCTACCCACCATATAGTCACAGCTCAGAGCAGCTGCCCCTCTTGTCTTTCTGTTTCTCTGTTTCTGCTTCTGTTCCTGTACTCTCTCCTCTCTCTCTCTCTCTCTCTCTACATTGTTTCCAGTCTCTCTCCCGCCACTCTCTCCTCACGCACCCTCCGATTACCACGGGGTTTTTGACACTTGGCCCCACGTGATTAGCTGCCACGTGCCCCCACTCTCTTCCTCCTCGCTCTCTCTCTATATATATATATATATATATATTCCAGTCTCAACCTCGTATTAATGTTGGTGTCTATTATATGTGACTTCATATAATTTATGTTTATATAATATATGAATGTTGCCTGCTGCAGCGACCGTTGACTCATTTACATATTTGACAAATACAAGGACAAAATTTTTTATGTTTCTAGCTAGCTAGCTATCCCTGCATCCCTCCTTTCTATGAACATTGCAATTAAGGGCGGGAAAATTAGGTAAAAATTTAATTATCTGAATTAATTAATCCAATTCAATTGGTTCATTTCAATTAAAAAATGGTTTGATTCGATTGGGTTTGATTTTAATTTTAGTGAAAATTGAATTTTCGGTTCAATTTGGGTTAATTTTAATATTAGTTAATTGAATTAATTGAATTATATATATATATATATATATATATATATATATATATATATATAATCACTAACTCTAAGCGAGCAGGGGGGTTTTATGGTTCCAACTCCACTCTCCAACCTCGACCTCAAGGGCCATTGGATTTGTTGATTTAGACTAGTTGCACCTCGCAACCCACAATTCCAGTACTCCACTTTCTAGCCTCAACCTTTAAGCTTTGTTGGATCTATCAATCTCAACCAATTGCACCTCGCACGCCGCAGCTCATAGTCGCCACTGTACCTAAACTAGTCTCACACTGCACTCTAGCGACTCCATAGTCTGCAGCTTTGCCCTTGTCGTGGCCTCATCATGAGCTGAGCTTATTCCGGGCATTTTACTTGCTTGTAACCGCTTATCTCGTGTGTTTGGGATGATTTTTCATCATGTAAATATCAGTGTATGATTATGTTTTAGGGATAGTTTCCCCTAGGCTAAAAAGGGGAGTATGACTCCTCGGTGTGAGAATAACATAAAAAAGCTCTTTAGGGGAGGGTGAGTATTCATCAACTTGTAAAACTTATTAGCTATTGTCAACGCGTTTAGCCTATTTGCCTTCCTTGCTAGACACATTATTAATAGGGGTGTTGATAATGAATTATGTAGCTTTAATGTTTAGTGTTAGTGTTTTCATAAATTGCTTATTTTATTTTATTTATTTATTTGGATTCTCGTGGGAACTCCTGCCACCGACGAGCCCTTCTGACCCTCCCGGTGTCGCACCAAACCCACGGGGCAGCGACCTTCCCCTCTGATGCACCTCCTATGTGACGCCCCGATTTTCATACCATTTTTTCCCAATAAATAATGAATATTCAGATCACACATCGGCCACGTCAGAATCTCTGATACCGTATCAACATAACCCGACTCGAAGTGAGTATCGGATAATCATTCATACTTATATAAACAACTCTATCAGCGGAAGTCAATATATACAAATCATCCAGTATATAAATAACCAAAGTACTTAAACATCCATATACATATATACACATCCAACACATTCTCAAAATCAATCAAAACTCTAGGGGAATCCTTCATTACTAGTTCAAAACACTTACCCTATCTAATCAGGGTATTAGCTCCTCTTTATCTCGGAGCTCTATCTCCAGGCCTATCACGATTTCCTAAAATATTTAGATAATAGGGTGAGACACATCTCAATAAGACGGAATAAATTATTTACAGTATGTGACAATATGAGTTTCATTATATCATAACATATATTCATTTCAGTGATAATATCCTCTAAAAAAAATATACCAATTCCACATTCATAATCATATAGATATAAAACACAAGCTTTTATAAGGTTTATTCCCTTTCTCAAATCCAATCACAAGCAACCTATATTTCTCAGCGAAAGTTCCTAAGGATAGGGGAGATTGCACGCCTATACATGTAACTCCTCTCTACTATGATATCGTTTGTAACCCTGCTCGATTAAATCTAGTACGACCGCACCTAATACTTATCAGAGTACTCATCTTATTTAGTAAGCCCTCAGGTGGAGAGTTTTACTTCGCCTTATTTATCTATGTTATTAAACTCACACTGTTTCTTTTCACTTTCAATTTCATTTCATCATCTAGCACATAAGTGTCCTCGGTAATCAATACATCTGCGTCTGTAACTCATGGTTACCCTGAGAATATTCTTTTTACGTCATATTTTACCCCATGGTCAAGGTTATGTTACTCTGAAAATATTCATCGTGCCATGCTTAACCCCATAGTCGACGTTATACTGCCCTGAAAATATTCTACACGTCATACTTCACCCCATGGTCGAGGTTATATCGCCCTGAAAATATTCTACACGCCATGCTTCACCCCACGGTTGAGGTTATACTGTCCTAAAATTATTCTCCACATTTCATCATTCCCATTTCACATTTTTGCATTCACAATTCATTATTCATATTGCATTATTCACAATCACCATTCATCATTCACATTGCATTATTCACATTACAATGTTCACATTTTAGTATTCTCATTTCAGTTTTCACAATTCAATATTCTCATCCCAATATTCGTATTTCAAGATTTACATTACAAATTCACGTTGCAATATTTTCATTTTTAGCATTCGCCATTCATCTCATCATATCAATGATATTTTCATCATTTCAATACACATTTCATCTAATATATATATATATATATATATATATATATATATATATATATTATTCAACATTTCTCAGTAAAGTATTTTCATATTTCATATTTCATCATTTCTCATAAGATATTTTTCAGTACATATCACTTTTCAATGTTTCTTAATAAAACCATTCTCATATTATCCCAATTTAGTATATAAAACATAACTAGTTTCTGTTATTTCCAATTTCGCATAAAGTCCTTCAATATATATATATATATATATATATATATATATATATATATATATATATATATCATAGGTTAATTATTCTCAGTGCAAAACACACACTCAATTTCAAACACATTTTCAGAACAAATCATATGCCACACAAATTTTATTTGATATTTATAACATAATAATTCTAGGCAAAATACCATACTCACATTTTCACATATTAATCCAACCGCTAATTCTCAAAATACCGGTTATAATTTATTCCCCTTACTTGACTTAGAGGCTTGTAGACACTCAAATCGCACGCCTACGGCGTCCAAAACTCAAACCCTAAAAATCACATTTTTCCCAAGTTAAACAACTTATTTCCCATAACAACTTTCGTTTAACACTTCCTAGGTTTCAAATACTCCAAGTAGCCCATTAAACCCTAAAATATCTTACTTACCTTGATTTTGGGATGGTGCCCCGGAACTCCAAATTGAAAATATGCTTTAGTTAAGTTGTAGAGAATCTCCCCACGAACTTTGGCGGTTCTCGATCGTTAATCTGGGCTATAACGAAGCTAATATCTTGTTGAAAATGAAAATGTATTTATAGGCCAACATTTGTTGACGAGTTCAAGTGATTCGTTGATGAACCCATGAAGGCGCTTCATCGACGAGGAGGGTAGTTCGTCGATAAACTTGAAATTTCTTGAAATTCATAGACTCTCGGTATCTTCTCATCAATGAGACACGTGTATTTTGTCGACGAGTTCTATAGGAACATTCGTCGACGAAGACCCTAGGTTGGTCGATGAATCCCTGTTATTTCTCCCTTTTAAGATTTCTTTCCTTTTCTCTCTCCTTTATTATTATTATTATTATTATTATTATTATTATTATTATTATTATTATTATTATTTATGAATAAATTTTTTGGGTCTCTACATCCTATGTAATCCAAATGCAATCACAATTTCCTGGCGTCAATTATACGTTCATCAAATCCGAGCCTAGGACCCATGTCAGGTTACAAGTTACGGGACCTTGTCAAACCTAGTCAACTGTTGGCTTTAATTGTGCTGAGTGCATCTACCAGAACTCGAACACAGGATGCTCCGTTCTTACATGCCAACACCTTTCCACCGCGCCATGCCTGTGAGGGCTTCATAAGTTGTTTATTGCTTCTAATTATATTTGCTTGAATGACAATGAAAGTATTTTGTTGGTGAATTGCAATAAATGTTAGGTTGACAAGTTAAATGAGAGGGCCTTAGCTAGCGCTGCATGGTCCTTTCACAAAGGTGTGAAATATTCAACCTATGATACCTGGTTTTAGAGAATGATTAGTTGCTATATGAATTCAATTGCCTTCGTTGTAGGATTGCTAAAGCTTTGGTAAATGACCATTTTGACCAATGCCTAGAGAATTAATGTGTTGGAAGCACAAGCCAAGACGCCAGCCAACAATGTGGTCGTAGAGATGGAACGACTAATGGAACGTGTTGATGAATTGGAGGGATCACAAAAGCATTAACAAAGTTCGATGGTGGAAATGTCAGAGGACTTTCATCACACTGTGGAGACCTTGCAAGCTCAGATAACTAAAGTGGAAATGTCAAAGGAGTTTCACCCCATTGTGGAGACCTTGCAAGCTTAGATAACTAATATGACTACAAAGATGAATGTGATGGTTCTTGCTATGGAAAATTCTAACACTCCGAGGTTGAGCAACACCAAGGTATCAGAACCCAAGATGTATGGGGTGCCTGTGATGGCAAGGAGTTGGAGAACTTATCGTTTGATATGAAGCAGTACTTTCACGTTTTGAGGACCAATTCAGAACATGTGAAAGTGGATATTGCAACTATGTACTTGGTTGGTGACAACAAACTATGGTGGTGTACTATTTACAGTGAAATTGAGAATGGACGTGTGTAGTGGATTGTTGGGCAGACTTAAAAAGACAGATCAAGGCTTAATTATTTCCTAATAATGTTTACAATGATAGAAGGAAACTAAGAGACCTTAAGCATACTGGGTCAATAAGCATACTGGGTCAATAAGGGAATACATGAAATAATTTTCAGCTTTGATGTTGGATATCAAGGAAATGTTGGAAAATGACAAGTTGTTTTATTTTCTTTAGGGGTTAAAATCATGGGTAAGGTTAGAACTTCATAAAGACCTTATGGGTCACTCCATACTTTTGCATGAGTTTTTCAAACGGTTTGTTATAAAATTGCAACCCTCCATCACTAATGATTGTCTTGGGCATGCCAAAACATGCAAATAACTCCTTGAGAAAACGGATAACAACTTTGTGGTCACTTGTTCTACAAGTTATAGCTTCTACCCATTTTGAGACATAATCCACAGCAACTAAAATGTAAGAATGTTCAAAAGAGTTTGGGAATGGTCCCATAAAATCAATCCCCCAACAGTCAAAAATTTCAAGAGTCAAAATGGGAGACATAGGCATTTCATTCTTTATTGTGATTTTCCCTAATTTTTGACAAACCTCATAAGTTTTACAAAAATTTTCAACATCTTTGAACATAGTAGGCCAGTAGAGTTCATTTTGCAAAATTTTTGAAACATTTTTCTTTGCAGCAAAGTGGCCTCCACACGCTGCACTATGACAAAAATGCATCACAGAAATAAATTCATCATCGGGCACACATCTGCGAACCAATTGATCAGAACAATATTTAAACAGATATGAATTGTCAAAATAGTAGTGACGTACCTCTGCAAGGAACTTACACTTATCTTGAGTTACCCAATAGTCTGGCATTCGCTTAGTGACAAGGTAGTTCACAATATCAGCAAACCAAGGAGCGTGCGACATTGCAAAAAGACACTTATTAGGAAAATCATCATTTAAAGGGGAAAGGGACACAGATATATCAGGTAGCTGCAAACGAGAAAGATGGTTAGTTACAACATTTTCTACTCCCTTTTTATCTCGAATGGTGATGTCAAACTCCTAAAGAAGTAGAATCCATCTGATTAACTTGGGCTTAGCATCTTTTTTTGCCAACAAATATTTCAACGCAGAATGGTCAGTAAAAATAATAATAGGAGATCCAATGACATAAGAGCAAAATTTTTCTAAGGCAAACACAATAGCCAACAACTCCTTCTCAATGATGGTATAATTTTTGTAAGCATTATTCAAGGTACGACTTGCATAATAGATGACAGAAGGCATGTTACAAAATCTTTGACTAAGAATGGCCCCAAGAGCGAAATCACTAGCATCAGTCATAATCTCAAACGACAAGTCCCACTGAGGGAGTTGCATAATGGGTGTCATGGTCAAATATTTTTTCAGTGCCTCAAAAGCCTGTTGGCATGCATCAGTCCATAAAAATTCAGTCTCAGTTTGCAATAAAAAACACATTGGTTTAGCAATACTACTGAAATTTTGAATGAAACGCCTATAGAAGCCGGCATGGCCAGGGAAAGAACGAATATCCCTCACTGTCTTAGGGACTAGTAATTGGGAAATCAACTCTACCTTGGCTCTGTCAACCTCTATACCACGCTCAGAAACTAAATGGCCAAGTACCAAACCACTACTTACCATAAACTGACACTTTTCCCAATTTAACAACAAGTTCTTTTCTTCACATCTTTTTAGGATAGCAGTCAAATTTTTCAAACAAGTGTCAAAAGACTTACCAAACACAGAAAAATCATCCATAAAAATTTCGCACATTTCATCTAACATGTCAGAGAAAATATTCATCATGCAGCACTGGAAAGTAGTGGGTGCATTGCATAATCTAAATGACATCTTGCGAAAAGCATAAGTACCAAAGGGGCAAGTGAAGGTGGTATTCTCTTGATCCTCTAGTGCTACGACAATTTGATAATACCCAGAAAAACCATACAAATAACAATAAAAAGCATTACCAGCTACTTTTTCGAGTATCTAATCTAGGAAGGGTAACAGGAAGTGATCTTTTTGGCTAATCGAATTTAATTTACGAAAATCAATGCACATTCTTCAACCCGTTACTTTCCTAGATGGGATTAACTCTCCACTAGCATTCTCAATGACAGTCAAACCAGATTTGTTTGGTACTACCTGTGTTGGACTTACCCAATTGCTATCGGAGATGGGATAAATGATGTTAGCAGCTAATAGTTTCAGCACTTCTTTCTTTATCACTTCTTTCATGGTTGGATTCAATCTCCGCTGCGCATCACGAACTGGCCTTGCATCTCCTTCTAGAAAGATGTTGCGAGTACAGATTGTAGGATTAATCCCCTTGATGTCTACAGTAGTCCAGCCTATTGCTCCTCGATGTTGCCTCAATACCTGCAATAATTCAGTTTCTTGCTTCAAAGTAAGATAAGAAGAAATTACCACATGGAATGTGCCCTCATCTAGGCCTAGAAAAACATATTTCAAGTCTTCAGGTAGTGGTTTCAACTCAAGTATAGGGACTTCTTCTTCTGATGACTTCATGACTTCTGGTAAGTCAAGAACTTCAAAAGTTGGCTTACGCCAACTACTCATATAACCTGCATTTAACAATTGAGGGGAACCATCTATCTCCGTGCACTGTCCCTCAGATTCTGTCAATTCTCTAAATAAGGGAACTGTCTCATAAAAAACGTCAAGCCGCTCGGGAGAGTCATTCTCAAATACACTGTTAGAACCAAACACAAATAACAACTCTTAAATATCAAAATCATCTATCACATCAACTGCACGAACCTCGTAGTCATCACAACCACTAGGCATCTTGCAAGCATTAAACACGTTCATCTCCAATGTCATATTTCCGAATGTGAGCTTCAGCACTTCACTTCGACAATTGATCAACGCATTGAAGGTAACAAGGAATGGGCGTCCAAGTATGACGGGTGCCTGGAAAATGGTAGAGATAAGCTGCTGCATATCCAAAACCACAAAGTCCACCAGGTAGTAGAATTTGTCGACTTGAACCAATACATCCTCAATAACACCTCGTGGTACCTTCACTTATCTTTCAGCCAACTGTAGCACAATGAAGGTCTTCTTCAACTCACCTAACCCCAACTGCTCATATATCGAGAATGGTAGTAAGTTCACACTACTCCCCAAATCAAGTAGAGTTCTCCCAATATGAGATTCACCGATCATAATGGAGATGGTGAGAGAACTGGGATCTCTGAGTTTCTGAGGAGTTTCACTCAATATCAATGCACTAACCTGCTCTGTCAAGAAAGCCTTCTTCTTTACATTCAATTTCCTCTTCACTGTGCACAAGTCCTTTAAAAATTTCGCATACGAAGGAACCTGCTGAATGGCATCCAGAAGTAGGATATATATTTTCACCTGTTTGAAGATCTCCTGAATCTCAGTATGATATTTGCTCTTTTGACCAGCTACCAACCTCTGGGGATAGGGTACCACAGGTTGGTACTCCTTACTAGTCTTGGCCTCCACATCAATTGACTTCTTCAATTCTTGGCTTACTTCCTCTCGTTTCTCTTGGGCCTCGTTTAACTCCACTGCAACTTCTGGTGTCGAGGCAACTGTTTGCCTCTCAATAGATATCTCGGGTCGGGGGACTTCCCTCCCACTTCTCAAAGTAATGACGGCCTTTGCCGTCTCAATAGAATCTCCTGAAACATTATGCACTGACTGCTGTTGCTGCCGATATACCTAAGGATTAGGCTGAGGCTACATTGGAAATTTACCTTTCTCTAAGGTACTCAACTATGTACTGATCTTATTAATGGCGCCTCGCAGTTCATTGTTAGTTGTGGCCTGAATTTGCATGAATTGCTGAAAAGTATCCTCAAGAGACCTTTTTGGTAGAACTGTTGCAGCATTAAATGGAAACCCTGGAGATGAGTAGTGTTGAGAAATCAGATGTGGTTGATATGGGTGCTGAGACTGTGGTGCAAAAGACTGGGGAGGCTGCTGAAACTATGAAGAAGATTGATCAGCCTGATCATTCCTCTATGAAAAATTTGGGTGATTCCTCTATCCCGAATTGTAAGTGTTTAAGAAGGGCTGATAGGGAGCTCTGTTAACCCAATTTTCTGTCTGAATCTGATCAGACCTACTCTCCTGCACTACCGTCATGATCGGATAATCCTGGGCCTTATGGCTAGAGTTGGCGCATAAAGAGCACACCTCAACTGATTTCGCTGCTTTCACCTTCTCTAACTCCATAACCTTTACCCTCCTAGCTAATGCAGCAATACGAGCCTAGATATAAGTTTCCTCCGTTATCTCATATCTACCTCCACCACCAATTGCCCTGAGAGGTTGCACTGTCATTGGTGCCCAATCAGATCGTGTATTCCACTGTTGTGCACTTTCAGCTAAGTAATCAAAGAATGCTTGTGCCTCATCTGGTTCCTTGCTGAAGAACTCTCCATTACACATAGTCTGAACAAACTGCTTACAATCAGGAGTGAGGGCAGTATAGAAATACTTTTCAAGCCTCCAAGACTCAAACCCATGATGCGGAAAAATATTAATCAGCTCTTTGAACCTTTCCCAACAAGCCTGGAAAGTCTCATCGCCTCTCTGTATAAACTGACTGATTTGCTCCTGTAGGAACTGGGTTCTCTAAAAAGGAAAAAATTTATGTAAAAACTCACGTTGTATGTCAGTCCAATCAGAAATAGAGTTAGGTCTTCGAGAATTAAACCAGATCTTCGCTTTATCCTTCAAGGAAAAAGGAAATAAACGAAGTTTAATATATTCATCAGTTCCTACTCTAGTAATGAAGGTAGTACATGCCAACTCAAAATCGGTCAGATGCTGATAAGGACTTTCAGAATCCATCCCGTGGAACTGAGGTATTACTGACAACATACCATGCTTAATGGTGAAATTCAGTGCATTATTTGGCAAAACAATGCAGGATGGTGTAGTGGTGCGTGTAGGCTGCAAAAAGTCTTGCAAAGTGCGAGGTGCAGGTGGAAGTTCAGCCATGGTTTCCTCAAAATTCTCTTCAAAAAGATCACTTAAATCAATTTCAGTGTCCTCACTTACAACAAAAATAGGAAACCTACTACCTGTATTAGGTGACAGTTTGTATAACCTATGTAAAATGTCTCTAACCCAAGACATCAAACATCAACCCAAACCGCAAACAATCATCAACATAGCAGCAGTCAAGCATGATCAAAAAAAAAAATTTTGCTCTTTTTTTTTAAAAAAAAATATTATTATTATTATTATTATTATTTGTGTGTTTTTAAATTATGAGAGAAATCAAAATAAATGGAGAAATACTAGATTAAAACTAATTCTGGCACTCCCTAGCAACGGCGCCAAAAACTTGACTCACTTCTAAAAATGAGTAACACTAGGGCTATCCCAAGTATAGGAGTTACGTCATGTAATAATTAGTGCAAATAGGCCAGATCGTCTCTACGGAGAATGCAGATTAGTTCTAAACTAGCCCAAAATAGGAAGAAAAAAAAAATAAGAAAACAAATTTTACTGAACATGGTTCAGATTCAAAATCTTGGAGTTTTTGAGATTTTCTTATGAAATTAAATGACGCAAAACCTAAAATATGAATCTAACCCACATAAATCAATCAACAACTCACTAATTAAACACTCAAATAGTAAATCAAAAGTAAGAACCTCCCTAATCAGATTTAAATAAAGACAAACTAAACATAAACCTCAACTATAATGTAAGAGTAATAAGTCAACTCAATACAATATTTATTTTAGTTTGTTATATTATTATACGTTAATAATAGATTTATAATTTTAAAATAATATTTGGTCATTGTTTAAGAATGGATCCTAAAGATAGTAGCATTGAAAGAAATGAGATTAACGTGAAGGTTCCCAAAGACAGGTAATAATTATAAATTCTCTAAGAAAAAATAGTAGTATTATTGAAGACATGTTAATTAATTTAAATATGTTATTTATGTTTGTAGAAACACGTACCCATATTGAAGATTCATAATTAACTGTCAAATGCATTAATAATTTAAAATTTATATATATAAATATAATAATATAATAATATCTGAGATTTATTTATTTTCTCTGTTATTATTTTCACTAAATATATAAGAAATAACCCATTAGACCCTACTGAGTTTAGAAGTGCTATACATACAAATAGATATGAACAAAATTATGAAATCTGAATTTATCCAAAAAAAAAAATTTCTTTGCATGCATAAGTTGGATATGAATATGTATTTTTACGTTACATATTCAGTTATCAACAAAACATTCAAACTTAATTTAAGAATATATATTTTGACAAAATCTTTAATTTTAATTTTGTATCAATTTATAAGGAATTAAATATAATTCAAATATTGCTTATTATATTTAAATTCAAATATATATATATATATATATATATATATATATATATATATATATATATATAATCTCTTAGTATGTGCAAGTTAAATATGTATATCTATTTTTTCCCATTACATACTCAATTTCCATCAAGTATCCAAGTTTGATTTAGGAGTACTAATTTTGATGAAATCTTTAATTTGGTATAAATTTATAAAAGTTAATACAACTTAATTTTTTCTATATAAAAAAAAAATTCCATTAATGAAAGCAATATAAAAATTAACTAATTTCCTTCAAATAACTAACCAATATCAAATCATCAATTGGCTAAACATGCCCAACATATATTTAATAATAATAATAATAATAATGTTAATGGAATATATATATAAAGGGGTACTCTTGTAGTTAAAAAAAAAAGCCTCATGGGTGAAAATTATCGGCTATAGCTCACTTACCCCCGAAGCAAGGTCAGGGCATGAGACCACTTGGGCGTAGTGGGGACTCAAACCCGCGATCACATGGATGCACGGCTGGTTCCTTACCACTAGGCCACCCACCCAAGTGGTGATCTAATGATGAAATTAATTATAGTTAAAGTATTAATAAAGATGTAAAAATATAAAAAGAACCTAGAGTCTGCAAATTTTGCAATACGTGTCGCTCGCTCAATTTTCGCGACACATGTCGCTATCCCTCGATTTGTGCAAAACGCGTTGCTCAATATCCGTGACACGCGTCGCTCTCTCTCGATTCTCGTGACACACGTTGTTCTCCCTCGATTTGTGCAAAACGCGTTAATCAATATCTGTGACACACGTCACCCCCTCTCGGTTCTCGCGACACACATCGTTATCCCTCAATTTGTGCAAAATGCATTGCTTGATATCCGTGACATACGTCGCTCTCCCTCGATTCTCGCAGTACACGTCGCTCTTTCTCGATTTCCACAACACGCGGTCATTCCCTTATAAAAAGGGTATGCCCTCCTCAAGCTCTAAGCATCACAACTTTCTATCATCTTGAACAATCACATTTCGGTTTGCAGTGATTAGCTCTTCCCAACTTGTCTCTTAGTTGTCTCATTACTCGAAAATGTTGCCAAATCACCCAACTCCCCAAGTTGCTGAGAACAACACTAGATCGTCGATTCAAAGATGGAAACCCAGTAAGGCACAGCTGGAGATTCTAGAGGAGGCCTTCTGCAGCAGTCAATGGGAACTCCCTTCTGTGGAGTGAACTATCTTACTTGCAGTACAACTTCGAAGGTATGGTCCAATTGAGCCGAGAAATATACGCTTTTGGTTTGAGAACCGTAGGCGTAGGCGGGGATCAGTTGGAGAAGCCACTATCTCAACTACTGCCCCATCAATTCTCCATATTACCTCCTCCGCCACTACCGACCCGAGTAGTGCCCCTGCCATTCTTCCAACCCTCTTCCCTATCGAGAATATTCCGACTATGAAACTTACAACTAATATCTCACCAATGAGCCATATCCCTTACAATGGCAATATCGCAGTCACCACACTAAGGGTTTTGGATAATGCTGGCCTACTTCACCATTGCAAGGAAATCCGATGCGCATTGAGACTCATATACGAGCCACCAATAACTCGGGAAGAGGGCAGCTCTTCCTCCTTTGCCGAACAAACGGACGTTCTCTCTCTTTTTTCGACCCAAGCCAGCAACATTATAAGAAGTCAACTCTGCCAAGAAAGAACCCAAGCGGTTAGCAGTGACACCGCTAGTACTGCGATAGATGTTGACGTTGATCTAAGGCTCTAAAGGCCAGATCTCGTATATTTTTAATTTATAGGACATGTATAATATATATACATATATATAATTATCCTTTTCCACATCTTCTAAATTTCTTTTCCATTTCAACCTCTATTAGACCGACGATTCACACTTCAATTCTCAAAATAAAATACTTCGCCAAATTGACCCTCAATCTATTCTAAGACTTAGTCAAATCGTTAATCAATGTACTCTTTTAAATAGCGCAACCAATTATACAGTACTCATTTTAAATTAGCAAATTTCGATGACGAAATTTTTATAAGGAGGGGAGATTGTGATGACCCAAAAATATCTACATGATTAAAGTACAATAATAATAAAATAATAAAAATGATCATTGAGTTAATATCAATACAAAAGTATTTTTCTGTAGGATCCTTGATTCCATGTTTGATGCTTAAGAAAGACCTTGTCTAAGCAAGTGCTCAGAAACCATTGCGGTTCAGTCGCTCCCTGGAGGTCGGCCTGGTCAAAACGAGATTTCATAGGATAAACAGGATAGACACTGTTTGTACACGTAAATAAGTATATATACATAAAATAGTGTTTTGACAAACATAATTTGTAAAAATACATAATAAGATGATAATAATATAGGTATCATATGTGGGGCCCACAAGACTATGTGGGATCCACATGAGTCCCGGAGCCACAAGACACTATTTATATACGTAAATAAGTACATAAAATAATGTTTTGACTGATATAATTTGTAAAAATATATGATAAAATAATAATAATATAGGTATCCTATGGGGGGCCCACAAGACTGTGTGGGGCCGACATGAGTCTCAAAGCTGTATGGAGGTTTACACGAGTCTCAAAACTATGTAGGATGCATAAAATCGTATAGGAGTTATTCGAGTTACGTAGAATCCATTCGGGTCTCGAAGTTGTGTGGGGCCCACAAGACCATGTGGGGCCCACATGAGTTTTCAAAATTTAAATTAAAATTTTGTTCAAAAATAAATAATAAAATAAAGAAATACTAAAAATAGTTTAAAAGTAATAACAATGATAATAATAATGATAAATAATGATTAAGAAAAATAATAAAATAATAAAATAATTAATTAACTAATTGATTAATTAATTAGGTAAGTAGTTAATTAAAAATTTATTTAATGGGAATGGTGGCAAGCACTCCCACATGGCCTCCATCCCCATCCCATACTCAACCCATACCTTGCCCATTCTTTAATTTTAAAAAAATTATAATTTCACCCATCTCCCCACACTTTTATAAATTCCATTTCTTCCTCAAAATTTTCCTATAAATAAGGAGCTCTCAACCTTCATTTTTCACAACAATTTTCCAAGGAAGAGAAGAATTAGTGAGTGAAAGAAATTGTGGTGGAGAGAGAATTTTTGAGTAAGTTCTCAATCACCCACTCTTTTCGATCTCATTTCTTAGAGATAATTACAGTGTTCGTAAGGAAGAAGGTAAGTAAATTTTGATTATGTTAGTTTTTTTTATTTAAAATTCATACCCGAGTTTATTTTATAAGTAAATTTCAATTATGTTAATTAGTTCCACAAAATTTCCATGAGTTTTTTTTTACGCATATTTAATTATACCAGTTCTATCTTTAATATACTTGCATCTATTTTTGGGTTATGAAATGTTCTAATCCCCTCGGGTAAATTTTCAACATTTCTTTCTATTCAAAAATAAAATTATATATATTTTTAACACAAAAATTGTGTGGCATGAGTTTATTTTTACGTTCCATTTTTTATAAAAATATGAGTAAAGAGGAGATTTTTACGATATTATTATAAATTGCATAAATTATAATAAGATGATTTTAAAACCCCTTATGGCAACGAAAGTTCAAAGTTACAGATGCTCAGTACCGCAGCTTAAAGTTTATACGAATCAGAATGCACCCACACTGTTTACAGAGTGGTTATTTATGTTAGTGGATTTCTTCAAAGTGCACAACTAGTTCCGAACCAGGACTTAATAAGGAAAATCTCACTTAAAGTTTACGTACGTTGATTTAGTTTGGTCAGCCAGCCAGCTAAGTTCAGTCTTCGGACCGCACAACCCAGTCATGGGGGTAAACATGACTTACGACAAAAAGGTCTAAGGGTGATTTTTATAATATATGTTTATACATATTTAATTACGTGTACAAAGTTACTGATGATTTGAAGGAAAAGTGTAAGTTTACATGAAAATGATCATTCTAGTGCTTAAATGACGATCTAAAAAAAACGTATAATGAAAAGTATATGTATATTTATCATTAAATATTTCTACAGTTTTAAAGTTAAAAGTTTAATTTAACAGTTATAGTATATGATTATAAAATTTTACTGTTATAGTTGATGGTAAAAGTTTTATGCAAAAATTTTTAAATTTATATTTATTCTAGAGACAGTTTTGAAGTTATAATATTAAATATTGTTTTACGAAATTTTTAAAAAGCTCATTTTGGCCACACACTAATAATAATATTTACTTACTGAGTGTCGTCTCACTCAAATCATATTTTTATTTCAGATAACTCTAAAGAGCATGTTGGAAATCAGGCTTAGCAAGCATACGAGTGGGGATTAGAAAAATAAAGATTGATTAGAAATATTAGTATGATTTCAGATATTTATATTTGTGTAATTTTCTTCTTTTGAAATAAGTGATTGTAATATGGATAATTAGTGCTCTGATTTAATAACAATTGAGTTTATTTGCTTCCACTGTAAATTAGTAGTAAAAAGTTAATATCTCAGGCCCCTCGGGGTCGGGGTGTTACATAACTACTAGAAAGCCCCTAGGGAATACAAGCCTAATACTCGTAGGGCCTCCTATAAAACACCCTAAAACCAACATATGCCAGAACATAATATAAGTATTTTTCCGTCTATATCATTTCCTATAACTGCCAGAAAGCCAAAAACTAGCTAAAAGCCCTTACTCTGAATTTGGGATGAAATTCAACTCTATTTTCCTGACGATCCGCTCCGGCAGATTTGCAAAGAACTCCACTAGGAGTGTCGTGGTAGCTTCGGATAGTCGATCCAGCGACTGGTGAGGCCGGAATCGAAGAGAGAAGGAAGAGGGAGACGTAGAGAGAGAGAGAGAGAGAGAGAGAGAGAGAGAGAGAGGACAGAGAGAGCAGCGCGAGAAATGACAAAATATCTCGGTTTTCCTCCTTTTATACTGCTAGATTTATCGACGAGACACGTCACCTCGTCGACAAGTCTTTTATAAAATTCATCGACAAACCCCTGTGTTCGTCAATGAAATTCAAAGCAGCCGGAAACCCCTCTCAATATTTTCTAGTCGACAAAGCCCTGTGTTCGTCGATGAAATTCTGAAGACCTTCGTCGATGAGACCCTGTGTTGGTCAACGAAGCTGAGCAATTTCCTGAAATTATTTTTATTCTCCAAAATGCAATGTCGTCAACGAAGTTTACGGCCTCCTTTTGTTTCTGTTCTATTTTCTCTCCCTCTTTATTTAAATTCTATTATTTTCTAGGCTACTACAGTAGAACTCTTTCTCAGCTTTCCCCAGAATTTTGAATCGTTTCGATCAAAGCTCGGACAAGAAAGTTACGCCAAGATTACGGAGTAATGTCGAAACAGTCTATAAAACAGCGTATGGTAACTTCACGTCCAATTTCGACCTTGATGCAGCTAGTATTTCTCAAAACGCAAAACATGAAAATTGTAGAGCGTTTTCTTATCTTTTTACAACATTTTGAATCATCAAAATTGGAGGTCGGATGAGAGAGTTACGCACATATTATGAAGTATCGTTGGTTTTTTAGCTTCTAATAATCGTCCTGCGATAAAAAAATACCAGAAAATAATAATTTACTCAATAAAACCCAAATATTATAAACAGGACACAATGTTAATTTATTGAGATTAATTAGGCATTTAATTAAAAATATAATTCGTAATGCATGAGTTAAAACACTTAATTATGCAATTTAAGCGTGTAATCACCGTCTATATGGTCTCGTCGACGAGGACACTATTCGTCGACGAGAAGTGGCCGAGTCAAAGGGCTATAAATAGATATTTTTCATTACTTCTCAGTTAAGAAATCTCAAATTCTCTCTCTATCTCTCTAGAAACTCAACCTACTCTCTATCTCTCTAGATTTCTTCGTCGTACGTTGCTGCAATCAATGATTTGACGTTACCACAAGGATCAAGGCAGGATTCTCTACAAGTTCTACGGATCAGATCTTTGTTTTAGGCATTCTCGGGTTTTGGCTCAAAATTGAGGTAAGACTCGGTTTTCAATTCTGATCTGGTAGTTGTGTAGAGAATAGGTTTGTGAGCATATTCTGCATTGTGGTATGTAGGTTTTGGAACTCAGTTCGCTGTTTAGGGGTCTTGGAGTTTGGGATTTGTCATTTGGGGAAAGGTAAGGGGATTCAGTTTATGTCGGTTATTTTTTGAAATTGGATTCGATAGAACTATGGTTTACGGTCCTATATGTGTTTTGATTACTCATTTGGGGGGATCTTAAGGGTAAAAGTATGAGTTTTTCATGTTGCAGTTTTGAGAAAAAGGGAGTATTGGGCTACATCCCTAGTTTTGTTGGAAAATTGTAGGTATATGGTGATTTATACTGTGTAATAGGGATGGTCATGCCTTGACTTTATTTAAACTGTATATGTTTGTAAAAGCATGATTTTTGGATTACCAAATGGATGTGGTTTGTCTAGTTACATGAGCATGCATGGTTGTGTTTTGGTGGAATGCAATCGGAACTGGGTTCTGAGTTGTTCCAGGTACTGAGAGTGTTCGGCTCTATATCCGAGGGCGTATGAAATCGCTGGCCATGTTTGGAAAATATGTTTGGCTCTATATCTGAGGGCGTGAGCCTTACCGGCTGATCACTGAAGGGTGTGGATCCACCAATTAGTACCGGTGCGATGCCATGGGAGTCTAGGGCTACGCCATGTGCCGAGGACGCCGTGTAATGCGGGCCGGCTTTGAGCCGAAGGATGTGACAACACGAGGTTACTTGATCATGTGTGTGTGCATGAATGCACTATACTGGAACTATTTTGGGAAAATACTGGAATTGCATTAAACTGTGTATGTTTTGTATCATGATAACACTCAAATGTCACACATTGATATAACCTGGATCTGTCTTAGTGAGAGGTGTCTCGCCCCTGCTGTACGTACATATTTTTCAGGTCCTTCGAGTCATCGGAACTAGCGTCCTTGTGTTTGGAGCGTAGTGGTCGGTATACTACAAGAGGTACTTAGGTAAGTATTAGAACTGTATCGGGTTGTCTTTTGTGGTTTTGGTTGACACCCGGATTGTATGTTGTATTATGGATCCTAGTTTCTTTTGCATAGACTCTGGTATGGTACGAAGTATATATAGAATGACCTTTTTCCGCTATATATATGGTTTGTATATGGATGTGTATAGGGTGTCTGGGAACCCCATGAGGACGGACCCTCATTCATTGTGTTGTGTCATTGATGTCAGTGTGATACAGGGACAAGTTAGGTTACTAGTTCACCCCTAGGTTTTATTTTCGGGTTTGGGGCATGACAATATTGGAACACTATTTTGTGGAAATACTGGAATTGAACTATGTATGTTTTATGTCATGATAACACTCATATGCTACACACCGATATAACCTGATTCTACCTTACTGAGAAGTGTCTCACCCCTATCGTACGTATATGTTTCAAGTTTTTCGAGTAACTGGAACTAGCGTCCTAGTATTGGGAGCGTGATGGTCGGTTTATTGCGTAAAGTACTCGTGTAAGTACTTGGACTATAACAAGGTTGTCATTTTGGGTACTGTGGGCACCCTAGGTTGTGTTTTGTAATATGGAGCTTAGACTTTATTCGTATAGACTCTAGTATGGTACTATGTATGTATGGAATGAACTTTTCTGTTGCGTATATGTCGTGTATGTGAATGTGTATAGAGTGTACGGGAACCCCACGGGGTCGGATCCTCATTCATTATAGTAGTACGTATGATACAGGGACAGGTTAGGTTACTACATCATACCCTGGGTCTTATTGCCGAGTTCAGGGGGTGACAACAAAACTATACAACCATATACACAATACTAGAATTCAATATCTCCCCAAAATATACATACATAATTACATTTCATCCCAACATCTTCTACCCAAAAACTCATGAATGCTACTAAAATAACAACTCTTTGATAACACTTACCCTACAGACAAGGTAGTGTAGACGACCTCTCTACCTGCAAGCCTAAATTGCTCGTTTAGTGAGATCACCTGAAAAATATTAAATCACTGGGATGAGACAACTTTCAGTAAGAAGAAATATCCTATTACTAGTATGTGACAACTGAGTTTACATAAATAATTTACTGATAAATAACAAAACTGAGATATCATATAAAATATAATACTATATAATTCACACCTATGTAGCTTAAAATACATTTGTAATATATGAGTTTTCTATTTAATCATACTTCTAGTATTATAATATATTTGCTGTTATTCTTTAAATTTTTATATATATATATATATATATATATATATATATATATATATAATTGTGAAAATTATCCTGAAAATCTATATGTCATGATTTAACCCCTCATGACAGCGTTGTGCGGTCCGTATGCGGGACTTAAGTCTGGTTAGCCCACTAGGATAAGTTAGTTGATACTCTATCAATCTTCAGTCCGATAAATTAAATTTAGTATGATACATTATGTTATGTTGATTTACGATTTATTCAGATTTATATTGAATAGTTTTACTAGATTTGTCTAATGTAGTTAAATATATACATATTTTCTTTACTTATCAGATACGGTTTATTAAGTATAGCATATGTCAATAACATTCATGTTGTCACACACTAATATTAGTCTATCTTCCTTATTGAGAGGTGTCTCACCCTAGAAATACAAAAATTACAAGAAACCCAGATAGACGACCAGACCAAGCTCTGAGATAGAGGAGATTGATAGTACTACCCTGGTTGAAGGGTAAGTAGTTAGGTTGAATTCAGGATGGATTTTTGGGGTATGACCCTAGGGTATTTATGGTTCTTTTTGGGATGTATATGTGTATTTTGGTTACAGTAAAACTCTGATATTGTATAAAAGGTTAAGTACATCATGGTTTCTACTGCATAGTTGGTATGTATGTATGGACAGGTTTATCCCCGGTACCCTTTTGGGTCCGAGTTGACTTTGATTATATTTTATGGTATCAGAGAAGAAATATTATTATAAAAAATAAATAAATATATATATATATATATATATAGCAGAATTTTTGGGGCGTTACAAAAAGTGTTTTGTTGGTGAATTGTGATAAACACTAGGTTGGCTAGTTATACAAAAGGGCTTTAACTAACACCACACGGTCCTTTCACAAAGATGTGAGATATTCGGCCTATGACACCTTGCCTTTCCTGTGGCCTCGTCGTTCCCATGGTTGGGTAAATTTGATTTACCGAATTAATCGGAAATTTGGTTCGGTCGAGTAATAGTCAGTTAATAAAACTGATTTGGTCGATTCTGTTATGGAAAATTCTTAATCAAAAAGATTCAGTTAATTGACCAATTCCCCAAACTGTCAGAATGCTCACCCCTAATAGCAATATTATCAATGTTGGTTATGATTTATGTTAAAAAAAGGTTGCCTACTTAGAAAGCTGAATTGCAATATGATATAATATATTTGAGGTAGGACATAATATATTGTTATATGAAGGTATTGTAGAGTTTTCATATAGAATATATATGTATAGTTTATAGTATAGGGTTGAGATCTTAAAAGTAGTTTTATTGATGAGAGATGGTACAAATTTTAAGGACGTAAAGAATGCTTTTATAAAAATTAACATTGACAGATTGTAAATGAAATATGCACAAGCAGCATAGTGTTGTTTGGATGGAGCAGAGCTTTAAGATGCTGTCCTTGGCGTGAATGAGTGATGGTAGGTTGTGTGGATCAGAAGAGGCTTGTGGAATGTTGAATAATAGGAGCGAAGTGAAAAAAGGCTAGTGGCCGTGGGATGGAACATTGAAGAGGGGCACAGCACAACGGAGATCCCTCACCAATCATTGCTCGCCGTGTACTTCCTTGGAGTTTACCACAACCATACGCCATTGCAAATGCCTTTTAAGCTATCATACGCTATAAGCTATTAGCTGACCCCCTTCCATTCCTTTTTTTCCCTCCCAAATAGCACAAAGTGAAGGAGTATGTTCAATTCGACCCCACGGTCCGATTTTCTATTATTACTGTAACTACCAACTACATGTCAGCCCCCCACCCCCTTTTTTCATTCTTACCACTGCCACACTCAAAATAATATATAGATATTTGTGCACCACACTATTACTTTCTAGGGAAGTAATAGGAGAATGGAGATAAATATATGCCAGTTTGGTTAGACGCACATTATTGAATATATATATATATATATATATATATATATATATATATATGTTTACAGGTTTTGTATAATCTGAAAAATATTAATTTCCTCAAAACCTATTGTTCATATCTCTCATCGTAAGATGGTATGGTATTCAATAATGTGCATCTATATATATGTACTGTATGTTTTTTTTTTCTTTTAATAACTCGGGGACTCCAACCACCATCGCATCATCTTAGACACTACGATGTGACACCAAACTAGAAAGATAAAAGTCGTTTATCCATTGACGCACATCTTATAATTTACTAGGATAAACTCTCAATTGTCCAATTGTTAGAGGTCTGTTTGGATCGAGAATTTTGTTTGGGAAAAATATAGAAAAGAAAAATAAAGAGAAAATTTATTTTTTTTTCTTGTATTTTTTCTTATCTATTAAATACTATTAGAAATGAAAGTTTGTTTTAATATGAATAAAAATTAGAAAAAATAAATAAATATTAATAATGTGTAAAATCAAAATTTTGTTCATAAATTTGGTGTGTTTTTTATTTTCTTTTTCACTTTCCTTGATACCTAAACATAAAAATGTGGATTTCTTGATATTTTCCTTTTATTTTTTTTATATTTTTCGAATTTCAAATGAAATAATGGTAGTGGGGCATGATTTGGCCCATCTCCTCTGCCACATTGACGTAGGATTTTTCCATATCACCATATGAAGGGATTCATTTTGTAAGAATCTGAACCGTGATATAGGGAATTAATTAATTAAGAGAATGGTAAATTGGTAATTAAGCAAGTTTCGTCGACGAAGTCTTTGTAGTTCTCGGCGATGAAGTGCAGAGTTTCGTGGACGAGAAGTGGCTGAGTCAAAGGGCTATAAATAAATATTTTCATTACTTCTCAGTTAAGAAATCTCAAATTCTTTCTATATCTCTCTAGAAACTCAACCTACTCTCTATTTCTCTAAATTTCTTCGCCGTATGTAGCGGGAATCATAGATCCGACGTGTAACAACCCGACCCTTTATACGAACTCAGGTGTCACTCACTCATACAAAATATTTGTACATGTTCAAGATACATAGACAACCCGCTTTAAACAGGGACATACGGGTGTAACTCATACATAACAAGAATGTAAATGTTGCGGAAAAACATAAACATTCATCGGGATTTCTAATAGACATATACCAGAGTTTACTGTTGTATCCTCAAATACATTTATACAGACTTAGAACATATCTTATTAATACAACCCCAAAAGGATATTTCAACTAAGTTCAATATACACATAAACTACTTACGTATGCTACAACCAAAAACAATTCTCTCAATTCCTTAAGCAACTAGGACCGACGTCCTAATAAACTTGAAAACAAAGGTTGTACGATGGGGTGAAACACTTCTCAGTAAGGAAGAAGGTGTTACAACAGTGTGCGACCACATATGCATATTTGAATAAAAACCCATATATATATATATATATATATATATATATATATATGTACGTAAAACATTTCTTTACAATACTGTAATATACATAAGATTTATTTACACATTCTAGTATTTAAATCATGCATATGAATATTAGAACAACTACCAGCTTGTTATAACATGTTTTGCCTATTTACCCCGTGGCACGGGTTGTGCACTGATATCTCTAACAATGCCCTGTTCGTGCACACATTTGTCAAGCATCAAATATATAGTTCGACTGCCCCCATCTGGTCTATTATTTCACCAGTGGTTTCATTACTCATACAAGCCGACTATCTATGTACCCACACTGACTTACATGTGTGGTTGCATTGTACCCTTTCAGCTGAAGAATTCCATGCCATTGGGAGTATCTTTCAACTCCTTTACTGAAGCTTTTTCAACTTTTCACATTGGAATATCTTTCAACCCCTTTTACTGGAGTAACTTTCAACTCCTTTGGTGGCAAGTTGTGGTTCCATTTATCATATATACAATTTATAATGAAAACATAATAATTTGTACAATTTCAGTATTTTCACAACTCATTCAATCACATCGGGTATAAACCGGCACACACCCTCTCGATTTACCCTTTTTAGGTATAAAGCTCGGTATATAACCGACCCCTGTTTTCCACATGTCAATATAGCAAATTGGAACTCCAGTTCCCATATCTCATATATATATATATATAGTATAGAATGTTCATACATTTCCATTTCAATATATATCACACAAGTTTAATCCAAAACCCGCTAAATGATAAAAATCTAGTATACATCATTTAAATGAAAAAGTAAAGGATTTAAGCATCTCCTACTACAGTATAAATGCAAATAGGTGATTTTCCTAAAATTTGAAGATCATACGCCAAAATCCTCGTTTTTACCAAAAATCGTAAAATCATAAAACCGACATTTCTATTCGGTAGAATTTAGCAAATAAGCAGTTAAATCATACATATAAGTATAAACTAACTTTTTAGCAGTTTAGTTTTCCAAAAATGTTGTTGTAATCAAGTTCCCCTTACCTTAAACTTGACACGAAACTACGTACGAAAACCGATCCAAATCGACAACCCGGGATCCTCAAAACTTAAAAACTACAAAACATAACCTTACTATAATTTCGACTACTATCCAAATATCCAATCAAAATTGAGATCAAATCCTTATCTCGATTTTTGAGAAAACCCAAAAATCCTCAAAACAACGATCCAATCTGCTAAAGTTGTAGAATTCCCTCCTCTGATCCCCGTAGGAACTTTCGTTTTTAGAAACGGACGTCAAACGACAAAGAACCTTAGAGAGAGAGAGAGAGGAAGAGCTTTTGGGAGCAAACTTAACCCTTAAGCAACCAAAATGGATATTTATAGGGCTTTTGATTGAGTCAAATTCGTCAACGAGGCGACATCTTCGTCAACGAATCCGCCACACAGCTCATCGACGAAGCCACCCCTTCGTCGTCAAGCCCAAATTCTGGATATTTCTCTGACCTGCTCGGTAATTACTCATCGACGAGACTCTGAATTTCGTTGACGAGGATCTGAATGACTTCATCGACGAACGTGACTCCTTCGTCGACGAACCCAGCTTATTACGGGTTTGGGTCTATGACATTACCACAAGGATCAAGGAAGGATTCTCTACAAGTTCTACGGATTGGATTTTCGTTTCAGGCATTCTCGAGTTTTGGCTCAAAATAGAGGTAAGGCTCGATTTTCAGTTCTAATTTTGTAGTTTTGTAGGTAATAGAGTTGTGAGCGAGTTTTGTACTATGGGTTGCAGGTTTTGGAACTTGGTTCGCGGTTTAGGGCCCTTGAAGTTTGGGATTTGTCATTTGGGAAAAGGTAAGGGGCTTCAGTTTATGTCGGTTATTTTTGAAATCAAACTCAGTAGAACTGTAGTTCACGGTCCTGTGTATGTTTTGGTTACTCATTTGGGGAAATCTAATGGATAAAATTATGGGTTTTTCATGTAACAGTTTTTAGGAACAAAAGGGGTATTGGGCTGAAATCCCTGGTTTTGTTGGAAAATCTTTGGTATACTGTGTTATGTATTGTGTTAGGGATGGTCGTGCCTTGACTTTATTAAACTGTATACGCTTGGAAAATCATGATATATAGATTACCAAATGGGTATGGTTTGTTTGGTTATATGAGCATGCATGGTTGTATTTTGATGAAATGCAATAGGAACTGGGTTTCAAGTTATTCCAGGTACTGAAAGAATGTCTGGTTCTATATCCGAGGGCGTGTGTTTATCACCTGCCACGTTGGCAAGAGTGTTCGACTCTATATCTGAGGGCATGAGCCTTACCGGCTGATCACCGAAAGGTGTAGATCCACTAGTTTGTACCGGTACGATGCCATGGGAGCCTGGGGTTTGCCATGTGTCGGGGACGCCGTGTATCTCGGGTCGGCTATGGGCCAACGCCAGGTATTGCGGGCCGACTTCAGGCCGAAGGGTGTGACAACACTGAGTTACTTGATCATGTGTGTGTGTGTGTGTATGCACTATTTTGAAACTGTTTTGCAAAAGTATTGGAATTGCATTTAACTGTGTATGTTTTGCTGTCATAATAACACTCAAATGTCACACACCATAACCTATATCTGCCCTTACTGAGAGTGTCTCACCTCTGCTATACGTACATATTTTTCAAGTCTTTTGAGTAACCGGAACTAGCGTCCTGGTGTTAGGAGCATAGTGGTCGGTGTACTACGAGAGGTACTTGGGTTAGTATTAGGACTGTATCGGGTTGACTTTTGTGGTTATGGTTGTCACCCGGGTTGTGTTGTATTTTTGTGTAGTTTGACTCCTTTGTAGAGACTCTGGAATGGTACATATTGTGTATAGAAAGACTTATTTTTCACTGTATTTCTATTGTGTATGTGAATATGTATAGGGTGTCTGGGAATCCCACGAGATCAGGCTCTCATTCATTATATTGTATCTTGATTTTGGTGATACAGGGACAAGTTAGATTACTTTTTCACCCTCGAGTCCAATTATTGGGTTCAGGGCGTGACACATTCTGCTTTCCTACTTTATCGATCTTCTCCATAGCCATTCATGACTTCTAATGATTTGGCACTATCCCGCTCTCGCCCGACTCTCCCCACTCTCTCTCTCTCTCTCTCTCTCTCTCTCTCTCTCTCTCTCTCTCTCTCTCTCTCTCTCTCTCTCTCTCTCTCTTTGTATTTGTTCCCACATCTTGTTTTATTTTCCATTACATTCTCCCCACTTTCAATTTTTTTTTCACTTGAATCTCTAAGACTTGATCCCCTAAAGCACTCCTTTCCCTCCCCTTCCCTCCTTCCTATTAAATTGGTACTTAACTCTTCTTTTCACATATAGATTTTTTTATTTTCTTTTATTTGTTCCCCTCAATCTATTTGTAGCTGTGATATTTTGGGTTGCACATAGGTTAAAATATCTTCATCCACATGCATTTTCATAATTCTTTTTTCACTTGACTCGTCCTCTATTCTTTGTTTTAGCTTTTACTATTAGGATTCCTACTCTTTCCAACACTGTCATGTATTATATGTATCATTGACTTATAATTAACACTTGTTAAAATTGTCCAATAGGGTGATATAGGCAATGCTATAAGCCTGTAAAAAGGTTTAATTAATTAATTATAGAATGTTCAGGACTAGATTTAGACACTTTTAAACTAACTTATATGCTTAGTGACGAAGTATATAATATAAATATTTTTTAAAAAACTCATATACTAATACAATACTTGTAAAAATATTTTCCTTTAAAATCACAAGATGTATTAAAATCCCATAATTAAAATTTTTAGAAAAAAAAAATAATACCCCTAACTGTTAACCAAATCATACATTCTTCAGATCAATAAGGTTCTTAATTTGTTGTTTCCCAAGCATTGGTTTATATTTCACTGCATCCAAGATTATGTTGTATTTTATTTATTACCTAAGTAATATAGTTAATATAAAAAAATAAATAAAAAATTAGTTGTTGAGTCATTGGGACTTTGTGTTGTTTATAAAAAAAAAAAAAAGAATGGGGATTTGACTGGGGAGATAAAGCGGTCAAGGGCAACAAATGTGGTGTGGAGGTAATCAAGATCGCACGGTTGGCCACTTGGACCTTTATTCCCATTATTCTAATCTCATAAAAATTTTTATGTACATATATTAATTCCATAATAATATATTTATTTATTTATTAAATATATAAAAATAGGGTACTTGACTGTAGACTTGGATACGGGGTGAACTTTGGGAAGACGACAAGTTGTACGGCAGCATGTGTTGTTATGGGCTTTGCAGCCTCATTATTTTTAAATCTTCTTTTTTTTTTTTTTTTTGGTTGGCCAATGTGTAGATAAATTTGTTTTTTTTCCTTTTTTTAGTTTTTCGGGTGCGATGACCTATATTAGGGCCCTCAAAGGTTTCAGGTAGGCCTGGCAAAACGGGCGGGCGGGCCGGGTTTGGGCGGGTCACTAACGGTCCGGGTCATAAACAGGTCGGGTCATAAATGGGTCGGTGTTAAACGGATCACACACATGTCAACCCTAACCCGCCCATTTAATAAACGGGCAGGTAACGGGTCACCCGTTTAAAAAATATGATTTTTTTTTATTTTAAAATTTTTATAAATTTCATATAAAATGACATTTTTTTAATAAAAAAAAAACTGCATTTTATTTTTTAATTTCTAAATAAAAAGAACATAAAATGTAAAAAAAAAAAAACATCCCTTTAATGAATACAATTTTTTAAAAATGTAAAATAAAAAAAAAACACACACACACCTCTATATATAAATCTAAATTTAAATGATTCCCATAATATTTACATAATACATACAGAGCTGTGGTCTGTGGAGCCTGGAGGAGACCTGGAGACAACGACTCAAGGTGTGGAGTGGATCGATTGCAGGCTCACAGCACCGGCAGGTCTGGCAACTCGGCAAGCAGCAGCGCACCAAAGGAGAGGAGAGGAGAGGAGAGGACAGGTCGGGGACTCGGGGCCGTCCGGCACGTTGCAGGCTTGCAGGCTTGCAGCGCACCAAATCCAGAGGAGAGGAGAGGAGAGGCTGAGAGCTTGAGACTCGAGAGCTGCGGCGGCGGCGGCAGCGGCGGTGCGGGTTAGAGTCTTAGAGACTTAGAGCCCTTAGGGTTTTTTAACTTTTTTGTGTTGAGTCTGTTGACTGAGACTCTTGAGTTGAGACTAAATTCTGAAAAGTGAAAATAACTGAAGCCAGACCCTGAGGCCTGAAGGCATGTGCCGTGTGGCCCGTGTGCCGTGTGCGTGCAGCGTGAGTGAGTCGTGACTGTGATTCTGTCAAGCTAGCGCAGCGCCTGGAGTGAAGAGTGGTTACTGGAGGCTAGAAAGGGCATTAAGGCAAGGATCCAAAATAACGGGTCACCCGGCGGGTGACCCGACCAAACCCGGTTAACCCGTTTATAAACGGGTTAACCCGTGACCCGCCCAAATATTAAATGGGTTATCTTCTTTAAACCCGAACCCGTTTTAAACGGGCGGATCCGGGTGACCCCAACCAACCACCCAAAGTATCCAAAGGCACAACCAATCAATAAATATCTTCATTGATCAATCAAGAATACTTTCATTTAAGGAGAGGGTAGTTGAAACTCACAAGTGAAAAGGAGATTATTGAGAATAGTACTTTTAAGTTTATCTCATATTAAAAAATTACAATGAATGATTAGTGTTTATATATATGATTGGACTCAAGATTCAATAGGGTGGCTAAGTTTTTGGGTTAAATTAGTGATCGTCCATGTGTATCTAGTGTACATAATGACTCCTTTGTTCCTAACAAGAAGGGGTGGTAAAATGAGTCGAAACCTGATGGATGACTCATTTAACTTATTACTAGTCCTTGTTGGGTTTTGTGAAGCATAGTTGCATTTCATTCGGATGATGACCTGACCTGAATTATTGTTGCGTACTTTTTTAATGAGAGATTTTAATCTTAAGGCTTAGTCCATAGAGCAAAGGTTTGGGCTGTTTTGTAGCCCATTGCTGTGCACGGGATATAAAATTATTGTTTTCGGTGATTAGGGTTGGTCGTCGTTTTTGTGTGAGAGAGACGCAATTTCTAAGAGAGAGAAGCACTCTGTAATTTTTCCCTAATAATAGAGAAATCCTTGCAACTTTGTGGACATAAGCAAATTGCCGAACCACGTAAATACTGTCTTGTATGTGTGATTGATTTTTCTTTTGCATGTATTTTCTTTATTTTGTGTCTCACAGGATTTGAGAATTTTGTGTTAATTCCCTATAGTTCCCACTCCCCATCTTCCTGGCATCTCCCGAATGGGCCAAATCCCCTAATTATCCCTCACTCCCTCAACCTCACTGATTCTCCCTCACTCCCTCAGCCTCACGACCTCACAGCCTCAAGGACCCTGGCTAGTGGCCTCACCGCCTCACAAGCGACTAGGCGAGAAACAGGACCCTCATAGCCTCACACTTCACACACGGCCTCATAGGAAACTAGGCGAGAAGTAGCCACGCCACTCTCCACGCGGCCACCCCAGCAGCCACACTAGAGCTAATTTGAGATCTCTCGATTCCCCTACAACAGTACCCATCTTGGATACTGTTATGTGGATTGCATATCGTGGTTAATATGTTTTGCGTGAGAAATTTATGCTAATGTCCTGGTCAATTATTGGTCTCTTGTCCTACCTATATCTTGTTTATGTGCATTCATGGACTAATCTAAATTTGATCATCTCTTTTTCACATTTTCTTTGTGTTTTTTCCTATTCTGTTTCCCCAATAGGCTAATAGTGTCTATTATCTGCTTTAGATAAAAATATATATATTTTATATTTTTTTAAAGATTTAATAAATAAAATAAGGAGTGCTTTTCTTTAAAAAAAAGTAAAGAAAAAAATTAAAATATATAAATTATTTTTTTAAGCGGGTCACCCGTTTACGACCTATTTATTAAACAGTCGGGTTTGGATTTATATGTCAGTCACCTATTATTAAGCAGGTCAACTCAAATTCAAACTCGTTTAACCCCTACCCATTTATGATCCGCTCGAAATCTGACCCATTAACCTATTTTGCCACCCCTACTAACAAGTGGTATCTAGATCGAACTGTGTGTTCTTTAGCTAGCAACATCATAAAATCGACATATGAAGTTAATTCTTTTAACATGGTAATTATGTGAACTCTAGCCATTTGAGTACTAGAATGTCCATGATATAAATCTAACTATGTGAATTAATATACATGATTAGCCCATGCAAAATAGAAAGATGAGTTAGGATAAAATGAAAATATATGAATATAATGGATAACACATTAGGTTAATAATGATGTTGCAATATTGGATAAGAATTGGCTTTGTCCTCTTATCAACAACTGTTTGATTTTTATAACTCTTATCAACAGCCGCTTGATTTTTATTTAACTTATTCAAATTCACAACCCAAACCATTCCAAATTTGTCCATAAAATATATATATAGTTCGTCATTTCTTATTGCAAGTGCATCCACTCACTTCTCTGAGCAAATCATACTTTTGCAGTGCTAGGAATCTGCTGTCCAAATTTTGACTAATTTGTCATACATGAATATTTTCCCTTTTGTAATAGAGTAGCTTCAATAAGTATTTGTGTTTTTATTTAATATTAATTTTATTAGTAAATATTTTCCCTTCCATTATATTTGTAACAATCTTAAAGTCAATCCCGTGCATATGAAGTGGATATCTTAATACATATAGTCACTGCACACACGACCTCTAAGATTACTTAGTTAGCTTGATTTTGTATGCATTTACAGGCACTAGAGCTATAGGAGAGGTGTCATTTAGTTACACAACAAAATATAAATTTCAAGAAAGAGTAAAAGATAAAGTTATTTCGAAAAAAAAAACGTATCTTGAAATAAAGTTGAATCATAATTTATATAGGTAAAATTAAGTATAACTTATAACATTCTAAATACAAAATCGTTAAAGTAGTAGTTAATATTTTAAAAAGGATAAAAAGCCAATGTATTAAATTAACATATACTTAATTAAAATAAAACCCATAGCTGTTGTTTAATATTTATTAAACATATATTTTTATTTTTATTTGTAACATATAACATTAATACCTACAATTTAAACATAAAAATTCGAATATAAAAAATTATAAAATTTAACCACTTAAATGTCCCTGATGTTGATGCATCTCAAGACACAAAATGGAACTGGAGGCGTCTGTGTCTGCTCATGGTCATGCAGATCCTGGCCCAGAATACCTTGATCTATTGTTTGGGGAGGCCCAATATCAAAGGTAACCCAGGCCCAGATTTATCATTAGGTGTGGCCCAATATCCATACAAGTATTAAATTTGAATAAAATATAATATAAAATTATATTAAAATTTATTCGAATCTATATGAGGACAAATCTTTCATACTCCCAAAGAAGGTTTTCATTGGATCACCATAGTGTAACTATGTCTATTTCTTACTCTCTCTATTTCGTTTCAGCCATGACTTGTAATTAGGTCAGTTGGGTCCTCGAGATTCGATGAAATTTGTCGAAGGCTTCGAGCTCACCTTAAATAAATAAAGTTCAAAAAGAGTTTTGAGTTTGAATTTGGATGAGTTATAAATTAAAATTAACCTAATGTTTAATATATAAAAATAGGATGTAATGAAATGGTATTCGTATTTATATTTTTCATATTCACAATATAATTTTTTGTTCTCTTCCTTTCTTTGACCACTCATGACTTGTAATTAGGCCAGTTAGGCCCTCAAAATCCAACGATATTTGTTGAAGACTTCAAGCTCACCTTAAATAAACAAAGTTCAAAAAGAGTTTTGAGTTTGAATTTGAATGAGTTAAAAATTAAAATTACCCTAATGTTTAATATATAAAAATAGGATGTAATGAAATGGTATTCGTATTTATATTTTTCATTCACAATATAATATTTTGTCCTCTTCCTTTTCTCTGATCACTCCATTTTATTTTATTGTCATTTCATTTTACCGAATAAGTCACTAAATTGTATTCATTTTAAACCTACGTAAAAATAAAATTACAACTAATGAGAGAATCAATAGTGTCAACATTTTAACTTACTATTTTTGAAAAAAAATATAATATAAGATTCTATAAAATTTCATTTTCTTTACTTCAAGTCTAAATCTTGAACTCAAAAATTATACTCTCAATTTCCAAACACAATCTTAAGATTTTTTTTAGATAACCCAACTTAGTTGATGATTTATATTTCTAATTTTAATCTATTAGAATGGTTAAATAATATTATAATAATTTATTTTCTCTTCCAAAACATTTTTTTATACTTTCTCGAAATCAAGAAAGAAAATCCTATAGCATATCAAAATCTTATCAAACATAAATTCAAAGCCATAAAAGAGTGAGCCACATAATATGCCCAATCCCCAATCAATACATCCAAAGAGTCTTACATATCAAGGAGCTTTGCTTTTATCATCTCCACTATTAAATAAAACTCAATACATATTTAAGAACGACATAATTAATGTGTAAACAATCCTCTTACATGCGAACATAGATCATGTGACGATCTTCTTCTTTCTTTCTTTCTTTTGAAGAATCAAAAAAATAAAAATGAGAAGCTAGAGCTCATCTCTGAGGGGAAGAGAGTGGGGTGGCGGTGGGGCTGGGGCTGGGCCAGAGGAGAGCTTGATGGGGAAGGAAGCCTCGGTGGCAATGCCGCAGAGACCTTCCTCAGCATCCACGCCGCGCTGCATCCTCAGGTACCCACTCTCTCCCCACTGGCTGCCCCACGAGTTCTTCACGATCCAATACTCCATCCCTTCCACCGTCCTCCCGTACCCCACCACCGCCACCCCGTGGTTCACCTCCGTCCCGCACTCCCCGCTGAACACTCCCTGTTCATTCCATTTCATAACTCATTAAATCCCCCATCAATTCTTTGGCTTAATCGATAAATTCAGAAACCCAAATCGGCTTACCTCTGAATAGAACTGCATGTCGGAACCGCTGGCGTCGATTGCAACCGCTACCGGCTGGTTGACAACTGCTTTCATCAACGCCTGTTCGTCGTTCGCCGGCACATTCTGGTGCCCGTTGATGGTCACCAGCGTGCCGCTATTAGCCTGCGCTTCAGAAATTAAATCACAAAGGATTTGATACAATTGAAGAACGAATTGAACGAAATTAATTGATTGTGAATTGAGAAGGGATTAATGGGGGATTGTGGGAGTAATTAACCTTGGAGGAGTCACAGGTGCCGTCCTGAGCTTGGTAAGGGTAGGAAACCTCGGAGGCGATCCCGTTGTTCTTAATGAAATCGAAAGCAAGTTCCATCAATCCGCCATTGCATCCTTTGTTCTCCGACACGTCGCAGTCTATCAGCTCCTGCTCCGACAGCGACACCAGCTGCTCTGTTTTTATGTAGTTTATTCCCTCCACCGCCGCCACCGCCGCGAATGCCCAGCAGCTCCCGCACTTGCCCTGGTCCTTGACGTCGGTGACCGCACCCTTCTTCCTCCAGTCGACGGAAGCCGCGACGTTCCCGGTGCTGTTCTCGTATATGAACCCGGCGACCCCGCGCCGGTCACCGGCGAACGCCCGGTGGTGTTTGACCTTGGAACCGGCGTAGGAGCTCCTGAACTCGTGGTTGGTCATGTCGGCGAACTTGTTCAGCCTCAGCTTGTACGGCTTATCGGCGGCGGAGTTCACTCGGTGAACGTACCTGGCGTTCTCCTTGAACACGTTGAAGCGCCTCTGCTTCTCGGCGTGGTCGCGGGGCACCGCGTGGTGGCTGCCCCACCGCTCGTACAGCCCCCAGAGGCTCTCCTCCGAGGCCAAGTCCTCCTCGCCGAAATCAAAGCTCTCGACCGCCGCAGCCGCCGCAAAAAACAGAAGCAGAGAAGAAAGAGCAAACACAACAATCTTTCCCTTCTCCATTTTTGTGATTGAATGTATGAAGGAAAGGATGAAAGCTAAGGTATTTGAAATCTGGGGTGACCTGAATATAAAAATCAAACATGAGGAAATTAAGGATCAGATGAACATGTTTTGAATTGAAGAAGCTTTAATATATACGTGAGGAATGAGGATGCTTTTTAACAAATTTAAAGAAGGTGAGGAGTTTGTGAGAATAAAGTGTGAACGCGAAATCTGCCCGGCCGGCTGCCGCTTTCTTGCATGCAAACCAAATGGCTTTGACTTGAACGAAGCTATTTGGTTTGGAGTTTCAACTGGCAAGCATCTTTTATCTCATGCTCCGCGCCTCCTCTCTTTCGGAAATAGTTTTAGAAGATGGAGGGATTTAAAAAATGGCGCCTTAACAGTCATATATTTGGGAATTACATTAAAATATAACATACCACTCACTTGTGTGAATTTAACGTTCCAATATACAATGACATTTTACTAGTGTTGTTTAATTCTAAAACTCACGTTCAATTAGACTCTATTTTTCATTTTTCCTTTTTTTTTAAAAAGCAATAATTAAAGGTAATACTAAACTTGATCATAAAAGCAGCATATTTCTTTTCCTATTGTCTTCCAACTCAAACTCGAATCCTAGACCTAAACATTCCTTTTAAAAGATGATCCCACGCTTTCGTTTTAAGTTGCTTGTAAGTACTATGGCGGCATAAAAGTCATATATATTTATTTGATAATTTGTAAAATCAGCAATTAAGTTATTTCATCATTTATTTATTTAAATGTCATCATAGACTATAAAGTAATGCTTACACAATGCTTCATAACTTAAGATTACATTTAATTTACGGAATATCTATTCTCAGGTTTTAGATTAGCTTTAGTAAATTACAATTAGTTATACCTAAAAATTATGTTGTTACTATAAGATAAATAACAACTTGAAATATTTTATCAGTCCATAATAATAAATGGATAAAGAATAACGATTCTTAAATTTCATTATCGAAATATCTATTCATTTCTTATTACATATTGAATAAAACAATTAAGAATATATGCAGAATAACTATTTCCATGATTTTCAAAATTTCAACCATATACAATCCTATTTCAATGAATAACCATTCCCTTGTAAGAGAAATTTTGAAAGGATTTTAGTACTAAAATATAAACTTGTGAACTTAGAAATTCTATATTGAATGTTTTAGGTTTAAATCTCATGAGCAAAGACAATCTTTACAGACGAAGAAATATGTTTAAGACAAATAATTTTGTTTAATGACTAAAAAAAAGGATATATGTTTCATTTAAACTGTACAAAATTCAGCAAAAATGATTGAAAAATGTACACAGATGATTATGTATACTCACAGATGCAGCTGAAAACGCACAATCAGACTCAAATCTATTCTTTTGCAGAGAGAGCGTTTGAAAGAGGAAAATTAGGAATGGATTGGATGAACAAAATAATTCTAATGTCCGAGAGAAGGATTTGACAAAGAGAAGGATATCAATCCATCATCAGGAAGAAGTCGTCTGTGAGAAGAATGGGCATGAGGGATTTGATGTACTAAGAAATTATATAGCAACGAAAGATATGGGACTATTTAATATGAAAAGTTATTGTAGACGACGGTTTAAAGACATAGAAAAATTAAGAAACTGTCCTCAATATATAGAAACGTTTATGTGGAAACAACACGACCACTTCCATTGAATGATTTTTTTTTTTTTTTGGTTAATGGAAACGCACAGCACAGCTAAAATTGAAAACATTTCTTACGGGTGAAAAATGAATTAATCTCTTCCTTGTATAGCTTAAGTGCACTGGGTTGGTTCAGTTCTTACGGGTGAAAAATGAATTAATCTCTTCCTTGTATAGCTTAAGTGCACTGGGTTGGTTCAGTGAAACTCCACCGGAATGAAGGGGTCATCAACTTAATATAAAGCAAATGCAAGAAAACAGGTCTTGGATTTGTATTTTTTTTATTTTTTTTGCAGCCTGCTAAGGGACTGCGGATGCTCACGCAAAGCCCTGAATAAGTTGGAAAAAAAAAATGAATAAAGAAGGGGCAAAAGAAGCAAATAACTATCACTCTACGCAAATGTCTTGTCATATAATTAATGGTGCACATGAATGGGTTAACATAGGAATGGGCTTGGCATAAGGATATCTTAACTGCCCCATTCTTCTCTTCGAATAACTAAACCACTGTTCACAAAAAAAATGACAATCAGTCTTGAGGTAAAAGAAGCTCTTCGTGAAGAAGATTCTCAGGGACAAAACCTTCAGTCTAGCAATCAATCACTGAGCTGCCTACAGGAGTAACTCTACAAGAAGAGAAGAGCAACCTCCATGGTGAAGAGCAATGACAAACATGCAATTGCAATAAATAAATAAATAATTTAAAAAAAAAAAAAAAAAAACTGGCTCTAGAAAGAATTTCCAGTGCATGCAAAAGAAATTTGAGAGACGAATAAAAAATTTTGGAAACTTGGAAAGTCCCTTAGAGCATATCAATACTCATTCCTCACTGTTTGAATTTGAATCGAAGAAATTTATTTATTCTAGAGTAGATAGAGAAGAGCAACCTCCATGGTGAAGAGCAATGACAAACATGCAATTGCAATAAATAAATAAATAATTTAAAAAAAAACTGGCTCTAGAAAGAATTTCCAGTGCATGCAAAAGAAATTTGAGAGACGAATAAAAAATTTTGGAAACTTGGAAAGTCCCTTAGAGCATATCAATACTCATTCCTCACTGTTTGAATTTGAATCGAAGAAATTTATTTATTCTAGAGTAGATTCTGAATATGCAGGTAAGTAACCTTGCTATCTCACAGAACCGGGCCTTTAAATGGCGCTCAAGCTCAGTTCAAGAGAAAAGAAGGAAACTACAGGCAGATATCAGAAACGGTTGGACAGAGGCACCAGTAGCCATCTTATAATATGTATAGTGATTCAACCTAATGTTGATGCCTGATTGTATATGGGGCTAAACTTAGCTGTATCAAAGCACATAGACGTGGAAGCATGAATAATCAAGTCTCTACTTAAAAGCAACCACAGTGGTATCACTCGAGACTGGAATTCAGCGTTTAAATTACTGTTGTCATATGAGAGAGAGAGAGAGAGAGAGAGAGAGTCATGATGATGATGATAGAAGAGTGCCGTGGAGCTTACTCAATGGCATAGCAAGATGGACAGGACAGCATCTGCAACTAGAGCAAGGACTTGCCAATGGAGAGGACTAAGCAGGCAAAACCTAGGCAATTATGTGTGTGTGTGTAAGTGTATAATATGGGTTTATATGTGTTCATGTATTTCTCTTGTTGGGGGACGGGGATGGATAGGCTGTTGAAGTTGCCAGGATGACTATTGAGACAAAGTTTTGTGCCTAAAGCACCCTCTCCATTAATCTTGCTTGATTCCCACTTCAACTGTGAATGTCTTTTGCCCTTTGAAAGGGTGGGAGAGAGCATTCCACGAAAATGATGGCTCTTATTTCTAAAGGAAAAATAAAATGCAGAAATGGGGAATGAGAAGTTGGAATAACCATTTCATTCTACTCCATTCTTGTGCAAGCATCGTAAAAAAGTTTAGAAAACTGAAATGCCCAATAACAGGTCACAGCAGCAATTGCAGTGCTTGTATTACTAGTATGCATCATGTTTAATAAAGATTGGAGGCACAAAAGCACCACAGTGAGATGCAACTTCTGATGGTGCAACTTTATTTTCCTGATTCCCTATTGTCTCATGAAAGTCGAGATTGTGAAGGTCAGCATCAGATCAACTACTGGCTTAAGTTTTACCTAGCAGCCCAACCATGATTGGGATGCTAAGTTTGGTGTGCAAATTGAAGTGAATTGATTCCAGAGAACCAATTGATGGACGAACACAAAAGTTGCTGGGAGAGTTTAACCACTCAGGTGTGCCAATCTCGGAAATCAGAAATAATTTTTCAGCATCAGAAATACAGATAAATTAAACTTCTTTTGAAAAAAAAACTTTGGAGAAAGCTAAATTTAATTCACTACCAAAAGAAATGCACACAAATTATTGGTGACAAGATGAACATATTCTTGAAAATATAGCAACTCCAGTCATGAACTGAAAACATTATTAATGGACTGGATCTATGCAATACAGAAAAAAATATACTCCACCTATTTATGTATCACCTAAATGCTTATTTAAATCTCATTCATGATTTCAATTATTGGACAGTCCAAGGGAAGATCGATTGTTGGACAGTCTAGGACACACAGAGAAGGGGTCATCAACCTAATATAAAGCAAATGCAAGAAAACAGGTCTTCAATTTTTCTTTTTTCTTTTTTTTTGCAGCCTGCTAAGGGACTGCGGATGCTCACGCAAATGTGATTTCTGCCTAGTGCCCTGAATAAGTAAAAAAAATTCAATAAAGCACAGGCAAAAGAAGAAAATGACTATCACTAGCTAATGTCACGTCATATAATTAATGCTGCACATGAATAATGGGTTAACATACAGTCAAGGGAATGGGCTTGGCATAATCAGTGGGAAAGAACACTGCTGAGCTTGGCTCGTCAAACTAGCACAAGGATATCTTAACCACCCCAATCTTCTCTTCGAGTAACTAAACCATTGTTCATAAAAAAAAAATGACAATCAGTCTGAGGTAAAAGAGGCTCTTCATGAAGAAGATTCTCAGGTACAAAACCTTCAGTCTAGCAATCAATCACTGAGCTGCCTACTAGAGTAACTCTACAAGAAGAGTAGAGCAACCTCCATGGTGAAGAGCAATGACAAACATGCAATTGCAATTTGTAAAAAAAAAAATGGCTCTACAAAGAATCTCCAGTGCATGCAAAATAAATTTGAGAGAAAAGAATAAAAAAATTTGGAAACTTGGAAAGTCCCTTAGAGCATATCAATACTCATTCCTCACTGTTTGAATTTGAATAAAAGAAATTTATTTATTCTAGGGTAGATTCTAAATATGCAGATAAGTAACCTTGCTATCTCACACAGTCAGGCCTTTAAATGGCGCTCAAGCTTAGTTCAAGAGTAAAAAAGGAACTATACGCAGCTATCAGAAAAGGTTGGATAGAGGCACCAGTAGCCATCTTATAATCTGTATAGTGATTCAACCTAATGTTGATGCTTGATTGTATATGGTACTGAACTTAGCTGTATCAAAGCACATACATAGAAGTGGAAGCATGAACAACTCTCTACTTAAAAGCAACCACCGTGGTATCACTCGAGACTGGAATTGAGTGTTTAAATTACTACTGTTGTCATTATGCCACTGCATGCAACCTATTACTGTTCCCCATAGAGCCTTGCCCAATGCTTTGCTAGAATGGCCCCTCTGCCATCAAGAAAGTGTCACCTACCATCACTGTAGGTGATGGTTAGAGGCTAGTTAACTTGGCCACACAAAACCACCACCCACTGCCACCATAGACCCTCACCCAACTACCATCACCAATGACCTTGCTTCCTCTGCTGAGTGCTGCCCAATACCATAGCAGATCCCCCCACCCTTTTGCCACCATCCAGCCCTCTTCCTCTGCTAACGAGGATCCCCACCCAGCACCAAGGTTCTTAGAATTGGGATCCTACATAGGATTATTTGGCATTTTATGACAACTCTCAATAAAATAAGCCTAAAAAATTGGTAGTAAGTTTAAGAAATTAAAACAAATTTTAGGAATGTAGCTAGCTTGCTAGCTAGCACCTAGTAGGTTTTTCCTTTAACAACGTTGACCTTTAAAAAGAAAAAATCTGAATAGTCTGAATTGCAAAGTGCTCTGCAAAGGGCACTGTTGATAGTCTGTTTATTCAGTATTTGTAGTTAAAATGCAAAAAGAATGAAGAGAAAAGGAAGAAGTTGCTAATCTTGATTCAATAAACTCATGCAAACTTCCCAGCTTCTGTGGCTTTATCATCAGATCACAACTAGAAGAAGAAGGAGAAGATGGAAAAAGAGGAAGAGGAAGAAAAGAAAAAAAAAAGGCTTTTTTGTTGAAGGAAGAAGAACTCTTTGTTAGTCGAAAGGAAAAGATGAAGAAAAATAAAGCTATATGCTCTCTACTTTGGGGAAAGATAGGTCTCCGGCTTCTCAATAATAAGAAAAAAGAAAAGGAAGGGGGGAAAAGACCTACAAACACAATGAATAACTGCTACAAGTCTGCAACTTTGAACTCAGTCTGATTGTACAACTCCCTATTTGTTGACACTCTCTTCTTTTCTCAAAGCTATCAGCTAGCATTCCTAGCTCGATAGACAATTTGGAATCTTCCTATCAAGAACTCTAAGCTTTCAGAGAGCTTTTGATTTTGAAGGAAAAGAGCTTTCACGAGTTGCTTAGTTGTCCTCTTAACTTGGAACAAGCAAATTGCAGTCGCAGGACATGTTTGTTATTTTCTCCTAATTTTGATGCATTTGGGCCAACTGGACCAAATTTTGTGTCTATAGAAGAAGTAAAGTGTTCAGGCTAATAAAAAATATAGATTGGGCCTAGCCCAAAACCGTAAAAATCTGTATTCCTTTTTGCACAAGTAGGATTGGTAGGATTGCATGTAGGATCGTGATCCTCAAATTCTAATGATTGAGATAGGATCCTATTAGGCTCCTGCTTGATTAAGATTCTTCTTAAGATCCAAATCGATTAGGCAAGTCCAGATCATATGATCAAAGGATCACTGGAAATCAGGATTTTGATAACCATGCCCAGCACCACCACAAAAGCTTACTGTTCTACCACCATGGCACTCTCTTTTTGCTGCCATACCACACCCATACCAATTGGACACAAAAAAAGCACCCTGTTGCACTCCAAGACCACCCAACCCTTCCTCAATGGTTGATGGCCATCCCAAAACCCACAGCTCCACCTCCTTCAGTATCTCGAAATTGATGGCCATGGGATTTCAACCGAGTTGAAGATTTAGATTTGGATGTGATGGTTGGAACATATGGAATTTTGAACCAAACATAAGCATATCTGATTTTAGATTGAGAATTGCAGGACTTGAAAATTTGGAAATCAACAAAGGTAGAAATCTCAATCGAGCAAAAGTGGGGGAGAATGACAGAGAGAGAGAGAGTTCAGGAATACTTAAGGGGTGATCTCAATGCTTTTAATTTATTTTATGTTTTTAGTTTCCCAATTCCATTCATTTTTACAATTAGGTAGATCAACAAATGCATCATCAACATATGGAGCACAACACCATACAAGCTTCCAGTTTTCAATTCCATTTTTTTTCTTTTTAAGTTTTAACAAAATTCAAGCATACACTTGCAATCAACCAAACATTAATTTCAAGTATTTTCACTTGTCTCATCTAGAACTTGTTCCCCTGTAAAACCAAGACTACTTCTTGAGAAGGCTTCCCAACTAAGACTAGCGACACTCAAAACTAGCATTTAGTCTCTCATAAACATACAGGCTAGTAGTTAACCCTGCAATTTTCAGACAATTATAGTGATGCCATCATCAAATATTCAGCCAAATAAATAAATAATTCAACAAAAATACATTTCCTCTCTTCACACACAAAAAAGCAAGAGAGAGCCCATGTGTAAAGACAGGGTGTGCAAACTGCAAGTGGATTCCTCCAAATTGGTATTAGTCACATGGAAAAATGTTCAAAATCAAACCACAAATCATAATAGCACTCATCATTTTAAAGTGACGAGTCTGTTTTATGATCACACTCTAATAAGTCCGAATAGAATAATTGAAGGGAAATTACAACATTAGAAAGTTCCCAGAAAGCCCACCAGGACTGAAACAGAAAAGGTTATGCAAGAGAATCCTTTTGCTTGGCTTGTTGTAGCAGCTCTTCCCTTACCCTCTTAATCTCCATTTCCCGCTCCAGTCTCTCATTCTGCAGAAATAAATAGAAACAACACTTGCTTAGCAGAACACGAACGCATTTGAATGAGTGCCAATAACCGTGAAAGATACTTCTTGTTGATATTTTTTTAATCAAAATTTATACGTCACAGTACACATGGCTAATTTCCTTTTGATCCAGCTCAAGAAAAAGCATCTGGCTAATTTACACAGCAAATCTTCAAGCACATGCTTAAAAATCCATCAAATATCCGATAATTGGGCAAAATTTTGCTAGTGGCTTCACCAAAAGACTTCGCTACTACAAGACAGAGGCATTTCAGAAAATAAAAAGGTTTATATAACGCGATATCGCAATATCCAAAGCCACAAAATGTTCTCTATAATTAATTAACGCACAATAAATCTAGGGTTTTTTGAGGATGACTGGATGAGACTGGGTCGCAGAAGAACAAGATAAATGATTTTCAAAAACTGCTCGCTCACGGGAAGATTGAAGAATGTATCGATTTAGTCGATGCACTCTTTAATTGGGTTGAATATCTTATTACGGAAGAAATTAAACAAAATAGTCATGAGAGAGAGAGAGAGAGAGAGAGAGAACCTTCTCGTCTTGATGGAGGGCGATCCAAACATGAAGCTTGTCCATGGATTGCCAGAAGATGAAAGCACCAAGTGTCATTGCAAAGTAGGAGGCCACTCTAACCATGGTTCTTCAGCTCTTCTTCCCTCTTCTTCCTTCTTGGAAACTCGACGGCAGAAGCAGAGAGAGAGAGAGAGAGAGAGCCTCGGGTCCTGTCAAAGGCAAAGATGATAAGGTGAGACTGAGGCACATCCCTCGCAATGTAGCCTCCCAATCACAATTCACAAATCCGCGATTCAACAAATGGGCTTTAATTTCAACATGGGCTTTACATGACAGGCGTTTCTTCTTCTTAATTTATTTTATTATATATTTTTATATTTTGACCCAATTTTTATATATCCAAAATGTGATTAGCAAATTCTTAATTTTAAGTGAAGAAAATATTATTTAAGTCATTGCTGAAAAATAATATGTATGCTATTAGTAATATATTTCACAATTATGTTTTTAATTTAGTATCGCGTAAGTAAGTCCAAAGAATTTGTTAAGATAAAAAGTCTTAGTCAAAAAAAAATACCTACATCATTATTATTATTTTTTATTAACCTATTCTTTGTAAACTTTTTAAGGTCTGATTTTTTTTTTACTTTGATTATTTATAAATATTTAATAGTCTATTTATTTATTAAATTATCCTTTAATAATTTTTGCTTAAGTTGGAAAGTGCATATGGAGATGAGTGGTATTAATCATCCTATATCTCATCAATAGAATTTAAAAGGATCATTTGGTCTCATCAAGAAAAATATTAAAACAAAAACTTCAAAAAAAAATTAAAAATCAAAAACAAAACCTAAAAACTGAACACTATATTACCATATTTTCAAATCAAATAGCGAATACAAATATTATAAAAATAATATATAATATAAAATAATACAAAATTTAAAACATTACAATAAAAATAAATATATTAGAAATATTTTACTTCATTATTATATTTAAAAACTTATTGCCTCAAGAACGTACTTTTTGTACATATATGTGAATTACAAAATAGTAAACATGTTTTTTGAATGATTTTTATTAGCTTTTTTAAATTCTAGATATTTTATGAATATTTTTACATTAATTTTGTTATAAATTCACGTGGTCATTTTGTTTGAATTTTTATTTTTAAATTATATTAAAAAATGATTTATCTATGCAAATCAATTCTAAATATGAGAATATTGTAGTAACAAGTTTACAAACAATTAAAAATAATAAAATTTAGTTTTATTGAAAAAAAAAAACTAAAAAAATGAGAAGAGAAAACTAGTAACATAAACATAATATTATAATTTGTTTCTTCATTTTACAACAATGAAAACAAAAAATGAAAGATAAAAAATAATATCAAACAACCCTTTTGCATTACTATAAATATATATATATAATTTTTAGTGTAATATTCCGTGAAAAAAAGACTTAAAAAGAATTTAATATTATTACCTATATCAATAAGGTGTACATTTCTTTTCAGAAACCATTGCATAAGAATTTCATGGTTAAGCGTGCTTGGTTTTATGTAATCTTGAAATGGGTAATTTTCTGAAAAGTTTTCTCATAAAGTGTGTGAATAAGGACAAAACATATTAAAAAGGACACGTATTTGTCTGTGGAACCAATTCATCAATCTGATAAGACAGATCCCTTATTTAAAACTAAGTTAGTTAATCATTAGTTCGATACGTAGTGCTCTAAATATAGATCCATATAGAATAAATAAAAATTAAAAAATTGATTAGATTAATTTAGAAAGGAAAAGGGTATTGAAGTTTTGATCCCAAATTATATTTATTATTTGAGAGTGGGAAGCTTGAATATTAATTTTAATTTTGGGAAGTTAGAGGAAAAAACAAGATATAATATTGTGGTAAATTATATTGAATTCTAAAAAGTATTTAATGTATGACTGGGGAGGACTGGACAACTGAAAGGCTACTGTCCCCAAGAAGAAACGAATAAATAAACCGAAAATGGAGAGGAGATATGCCCCCATGCAGGATCGAACTACAGACCTTCAGTTTACAAGACTGACGCTCTACCACTGAGCTATAGGGGCTTGATAGTCATTATTAAATGGAGTAGCAATTTTACCAAAAGCCCATTCGTATGAAATTGTTAAAATTTTTAACAGTGAATATATTTACACATAGTTGTAAGTGAATAGATTTTAATAGTATATGTAAATGATTTTAAATTGTGTTAAGACTTGAAAGAAGAGAGGCTTTTATAGTAAATTTGAAATAATATAAAATATTTAGAATTATATTTTTCTTCATGAAAAATGAAAAATAGAAAGGAGTGTGATTGTCATGAATTAGAGGTAGATGGAATCACCATTTCGTTTTTTGAGGAGAATAATAAAATATGGAAACCATAATTTTGTTCACATTTTAGTTGGTATAAAGTTAATTTTTAATTACATTTTGGTTTGTAGGCTAGGACGGGTGAAAAAAATATTAATTAAAATTTGATGCAATACAAACTTTAGAATAAGAAGTCTTTTATGAGACATTTAAGTGGTCAAAGTTCGAAACATCTTATTAGAGGTTTTGAATTCAAATGCTACAATGGGGCAAAAGATATGGAATGATAGATTGATTACTTTCTATTGTATTGCACAACCTTAATACAACTTTTAATCGACTAAAAATAATTTAAAAAAAAAAAAAAGATTAGTTACATGGGAACACATAACCATTTTATGTGAGAGATAGATCTAGTAGAAAAAAAGAAAAAGAAAAAAAAAATAAGTGGACAAGAATGCCTCCCAAATGAAGGCTGTAGATGAATCAAGCTACTCACGAGTGGCTCGAGGTATAACGATCCTCGGCCCAACTCAGGTGAGATATTGTCCGTTTTGACCTATTGATCTCACAGGTTTGTCCTCTAAAAGGTGTCTTATCTAGTTGGAGCCCAAACCCTCCTTATGAGCCCAATATCTCCACAGTACACATCTTATGTGGGACTATGATAGGTTCTCTCGTATAATCTCTAACATCCTTATCAACGTAATTTCCCTAGTACACATCTAAGGTGAGATTGTGACAAGCTCATCCATCTAATTTTTGTTATCCTTGTTAGCGTGATCTCCCTAATACACATTCGATGTGTGATTGTTATAGGCCCTCTCGTCCAATCTCTGATGTCTTTGTTAAAGTAGCTTGACCTCTGTGTAGTATCCACACACATGATAGTACCCCCCCAAAACAGATCCACCCACATGATAGTATCCTTAAGGTGGATCCACTCACATAAAAATACCCCAGGAAGGCTCTGATACCAAATGTAACAGTTCTGAGCCCAACTTTGGGGACATATTGTTTGCTTTGGCCCATTGGTCTTACAGGTTTGTCTTATAAAAGACGTCTCACCTATTTGGAGCCCAAACTCTCCTTATAAGCCCAAGATCTCCTTAATACACATTCAATGTAGGGTCGTGACACATGGGCTCTGTAAGAACCCGACCCGAGATAGGTGTATTAAATAAATAAGAAAAGAGAAGGAAAATTAAAAAGGTAAAAATCAGCACGGCTCGTCGACGAGGCTTCTTTTCTCGTCGACGAAGTCTCTTGTGCAGCTCGACGATGAAATTCAATAGCTTGTCGACGAGGAGATACCGAGGGATTTTGGGAAATTCTAAAATCTCTGGCTCGTCAACGAGTCCACCTTGACGACAACGAACTTCCTTCTACGGCTCATCGACGAGGATGCTGTCTCGTCGACAAGGCTGGCCGGGTCAGCTTGGTTATAAATATCTTTTGGCTTTGTTCAAGAGTTAAGAAACCAAAATTCTCTCTCTCTCTCTCTCTCTAGAACTCGAACACACTCTCTCTCTCTCTAAGATTTCGGGCCGTTCGTTACCCAAATCAACGATCTGACGTTACCACATGGATTGTGATGACCCAAAAATATATATATGATTAAAGTACAATAATAATAAAATAATAAAAATAGTCATTAAGTTAATATCAATACAGAAGTGTTTTTCTGTAGGATCCTTGATTCCATGTTTGATGCCTAAGAAAGACCTTGTCTTAGCGAGTGCTCAGAGACCATTGCGGCTCAGTCGCTCCCTGGAGGTCGGCCTGGTCAAAATGGAATTTCATAGGATAAACAGGATAGATACTGTTTGTATACGTAAATAAGTATATATACATAAAATAGTGTTTTGACAGACATAATTTGTAGAAATACATAATAAGATGATAATAATATAGGTATCATATGTGGGGCCCACAAGACTATGTAGGGTCCATATGAGTCCCGGAGCCACAAGACACTGTTTATATACGTAAATGAGTACATAAAACAATGTTTTAACTGATATAACTTGAAGAAATATATGATAAAATAATAATAATATAGGTATCCTATGCGGGGCCCACAAGACTGTGTGGGGCCCACATGAGTCCCGAAACCGTATGAAGGTTTTCACAAGTCTCAAAACTATGCAGGATGCATAAAATCGTATAAGAGTTATTGGAATTACGTACGATCCATTGTGTGGGGCCCACAAGACTACATGGGGCCCACATGAGTTTTTAAAATTTAAATTTAATTCTTGTTCAAAAATAAAATAAAATAAAATAAATACTAAATATAGTTTAAAATTAATAACAATGATAATAATAATAATTAAGAAAAATAATAAAATAATAAAATAATTAGTTAGGTAATGGATTAATTAATAAGGTAAGTAATTAATTAAAAATTTATTTAGTGAGAATGGTGGCAAGCACTCCCAAATGGCCTCCACTCAAGTTTAAAATTAATAACAATGATAATAATAATGATAATAATGATTAAGAAAAATAATAAAATAATAAAATAATTAGTTAGGTAATGGATTAATTAATTAGGTAAGTAATTAATTAAAAATTTATTTAGTGGGAATGGTGGCAAGCACTCCCAAATAGCCTCCACTCAACCCATACCTTACCCATCCTTTGCCCATTCTTTAATTTTTAAAATTTTAATTTCACCAATCTCCCCACACTTTTATAAATTCTATTTCTTCCCCAAAATTTTCCTATAAATAGGGAGCTCTCAACCTTCATTTTTCACAATAATTTTCCAAGGAAGAGAAGGATTAGTGAGTGAAAGAATTTGTGGTGGAGAGAGAATTTTTGAATAAATTCTCAATCACCCACTTTTTCCGATCTCATTTCTTAAAGATAATTATTGTGTTCGTAGCACACGGTAAAAGAAGAAGGTAAGTAAATTTTGATTATGTTAGTATTTTTATTCAAAATTTATACCCGAGTTTATTTGTAAGTAAATTTGATTATGTTAGTATTTTTATTCAAAATTTAGACCCGAGTTTATTTGTAAGTAAATTTTGATTATGTTAGTTTCTTTTTATTTTAAATTCATACCCGAGCTTATTTTGTACGTAAATTTTAATTATGTTACTTAGTTCCACAAAATTTCCATGAGTTTATTTTTACGCATATTTAATTATACCAGTTCTATCTTTAATATACTTGCATCTATTTTTGGATTAAGAAATGTTCCAATCCCCTCGGGTAAATTTTCAGCATTTCTTTCTATTCAAAAATAAAATTATATATATTTTTAACACAAAAATTGTGTGGCATGAGTTTATTTCTACGTTACATTTTTTTTATGTAAATATGAGTAAAGATGAGATTTTCACGATATTATTTTAAATTGCATAAATTATAATAAGATGATTTTCAAACCCCTTATGGCAACGAAAGTTCAAAGTTACAGATGCTCGGTACCGCAGCTTAAAGTTTATACGGATCAGAGTGCACCCACACTGTTTACAGAGTGGTTATTTATGTTAGTGGATTTCTCCTGAGTGCACACCTGGTTTAAGTCCAGGACTTAATAAGGAAAATCTCACTTAAAGTTTACGTACGTTGATTTAGTTTGGTCGGCCAGCCAGCTAAGTCCAGTCTTCGGACCTCACAACCCAGTCATGGGGGTAAACATGACTTACGGCAAACAGGCCTAAGGGTGGTTTTTACAATATATGTTTATACATATTTAATTACGTGTACAAAGTTACTGATAATTTGAAGGAAAAGTGTAAGTTTACGTGAAAAGGATCATTTTGGTGCTTATATGACGATCTAAGGAAAACGTATAAGGAAAAGTATATGTATGTTTATCATTAAATATTTTTACAGTTTTAAAGTTAAAAGTTTAATAGCAGTTATAGTATATGATTTAAAAATTTACTGTTGAAATTGATGACAAAAGTTTTATGCAGAAATTTTTAAATTTATGTTTATTCTAAAAGAAATCTTGAAGTTATAGTATTCATTATTGTTTTACGAAATTCTTTAAAAACTCATTTTGGCCACACACTAATAATAATCTTATTTACTTACTGAGCGTCGTCTCATCCCAATCATATTTTATTTCAGATAACTCTGAAGGACATGTCGGGAATCAGGCTTAGCAAGCATGCGGGTGGGGGATTAGAAAAATAAAGATTGATTAGAAATATTAGTATGGTTTCAGATATTTATGTTTGTGTAATTTTCCTTCTTTTGAAATAAATGATTGTAATATGGAATATTAGTGCTCTGGTTTAATAAAAATTGAGTTTATTTGCTTCCGCTGTAAATTAGTAGTAAAAAGTTAATATCCCAGGCCCCTCGGGGTCGGGGTGTTACATTTGGTATCAGAGCAATAGGTTATAGGTTCTGTAGACTTTAAAGAAATAATTTTATCAGAGCATAGGTACAAAATATGATTTGGGTAGGATTAGGTAGTTTAGAATATTTATTGTAGTTTGTTATATTATTATACGTTAATAATAGATTTATGATTTTAAAATAACATTTGATTATTATTTAAGAAGTGATCCTAAAGATAGTAGCATTGGAGGAAATGAGATTTACGTGAAGGCTCCCAAAGATAAGTAATAATTATAAATTCTCTGAGAAAAATAGTAGTATTATTGAAGACACGTTAATTAATTTAAATATATTATTTATGTTTGTAGAAACACGTACCCATATTGATAATTCATAATTAATTGTCAAATGCAATTAATAATTTAAATTTTTTTTTAATATATAAATATAATAATAATATCTGAGATTTAATTATTTTTACTGTTGTTATTTTCACTAAATTTATAAGAAATAACCTATTAGACCCTACTGAATTTAGAAGTGCTACACATACAAATAGATATGAACAAACGGTTTATTATGAAATCTGAATTTACCCAAAATTTCTTTGCATGTATAAGTTGGATATGAATATGTATTTTTACATTACATATTCAGTTATCAACAAAACATTCAAGCTTAATTTAGGAATATATATTTTGGCAAAATCTTTAATTTTTATTTTGTATTAGTATATAAGGAATTATATATCATTTAAATATTACTTATTATATTTAAATTCAATATATATATAATCCCTTAGCATGTGCAAGTTAAATATGTATATCTATTTTTTTTTTCCCATTACATATTCAATTTCCATCAAGTATCCAAGTTTAATTTAGGAGTACAAATTTTGATGAAATTTTTAATTTTGTATAACTTTATAAAAGTTAATACAACTTAAAATTTTCTATATAAAAATATATATATATATATATATTTTTAATGAAAGCAATATAAAAATTTACTAATTTCCTTCAAATAACTAACCAATGTCAAATCATCAATCGGCTAAACATGCCCAACATTTATTTGATCTAATAATAATAATAATAATAATAATAATAATACTAATGTTAATGGAATATATATATATATATATATATATATATATATATATATATATATATATAAGGGGTACTCTTGTAGTTATAAAAAAAAAAAAAAAAAAAAAAAAGGGGGCCTCATGGGTGGAAATCATCGGCTATAGCTCACTTACCCCCGAAGCAAAGTCAGGGCATGAGACCACTTGGGCGTAGTGGGGACTCGAACCCGCGATCACATGGATGCACGGCCGGTTCCTTACCACTAGGCCACCCACCCAAGTGGTGATCTAAGGATGAAATTAATTATAGTTAAAGCATTAATAAAGATGTAAAAACATAAACAGAACCTAGAGTTTGCAAATTTTGCAATACGTGTCACTCGCTCAATTTCCGCGACACATGTCGCTATCTCTCGATTTGTGCAAAACGCGTTGCTCAATATCTGTGACACGCGTCGCTCTCTCTCGATTCTTGTGACACACGTCGTTCTCCCTCGATTTGTGCAAAATGCGTTAATCGATATCTGTGACACGCGTCACCCCCTCTCGGTTCTCACGACACACATCGTTATCCCTCGATTTGTGCAAAATGCGTTGATTGATATCCATGACACGTGTCGCCCTCTCTTGATTCTCGTGACACATATCGTTCTCTCTCGATTTGTGCAAAATGCGTTGCTCGATATCCGTGACACACGTCGCTCTCTCTCGATTTCCACAACACGCGGTCATCCCCTTATAAAAAGGGTACGCCCTCCTCGAACTCTAAGCATCACAGTTTTCTATTATCTTGAACAATCACATTTCGGTTTGTAGTGATTAGCTCTTCCCAACTTGTCTCTTAGTTGTCTCATTACTCGAAAATGTTGCCAAATCACCCAACTCCCGAAGTTGCTGAGAGCAGCACTAGATCGTTGATTCAAAGATGGAAACCCGGTAAGGCACAGCTGGAGATTCTAGAGGAGGTCTTCCACAACAGTCAAGGGGAACTCCCTTCAGTGGAGCAGACTATCTTGCTTGCAGCACAACTCCGACAGTATGGTCCAATCGAGCCGAAAAATATACGCTTTTGGTTTGAGAACCGTAGGCGTAGGCGGGGATCAATTGGAGAAGCCACTATCTCAACTACTGCCCCAACAATTCTCCATATTACCTCTTCCGCCACTACCGACCCAAGTAGTGCCCCTGCCATTCTTCCAACCCTCTTCCCTATCGAGAATATTCCGGCTGTGAAACTTACAACTAATATCTCACCAATGAGCCATATCCCTTACAATGGCAATATCGCAGTCACCACACTAAGGGTTTCGGATAATGCTGGCCTACTTCACCATTTCAAGCAAACCCGATTCGCAATGAGACTCATATATGGGCCACCAATAACTCGGGAAGAGAGCAGCTCTTCCTCCTTCGCCGAACAAATGGGCGTCCTCTCCCTTTTTCCGACCCAAGCCGGCGACATTATAAGAGGTCAACTCTGCCAAGAAAGAACCCAAGCGGTTAGCAGTGACACCGCTAGTACTGCGATAGATGTTGACGTTGATCTAAGGCTCTAAAGGCCAGATCTCGTATATTTTTTATTTATTTATAGGACATGTATAATATATATACATATATATAATTATCCTTTTCCACATCTTCTGAATTTCTTTTCCATTTCAACCACTATTAGACCGATGATTCACACTTCAATTCCCAAAATAAAATACTTCGTCAAATTGACTCTTAATCTATTCTAAGACTTAATTAAATCATTAATCGATTTACTCTTTCTTATAGCGCAAACCAATTATACAGTACTCATTTTAAATTAGCAAATTTCGAGGACGAAATTTTTATAAGGAGGGGAGATTGTGATGACCCAAAAATATATATATATGATTAAAGTACAATAATAATAAAATAATAAAAATAGTCATTAAGTTAATATCAATACAGAAGTGTTTTTCTGTAGGATCCTTGATTCCATGTTTGATGCCTAAGAAAGACCTTGTCTTAGCGAGTGCTCAGAGACCATTGCGACTCAGTCGCTCCCTGGAGGTCGGCCTGGTCAAAATGGAATTTCATAGGATAAACAGGATAGATACTGTTTGTATACGTAAATAAGTATATATACATAAAATAGTGTTTTGACAGACATAATTTGTAGAAATACATAATAAGATGATAATAATATAGGTATCATATGTGGGGCCCACAAGACTATGTAGGGTCCATATGAGTCCCGGAGCCACAAGACACTGTTTATATACGTAAATGAGTACATAAAACAATGTTTTAACTGATATAACTTGAAGAAATATATGATAAAATAATAATAATATAGGTATCCTATGCGGGGCCCACAAGACTGTGTGGGGCCCACATGAGTCCCGAAACCGTATGAAGGTTTTCACAAGTCTCAAAACTATGCAGGATGCATAAAATCGTATAAGAGTTATTGGAATTACGTACGATCCATTGTGTGGGGCCCACAAGACTACATGGGGCCCACATGAGTTTTTAAAATTTAAATTTAATTCTTGTTCAAAAATAAAATAAAATAAAATAAATACTAAATATAGTTTAAAATTAATAACAATGATAATAATAATGATTAAGAAAAATAATAAAATAATAAAATAATTAGTTAGGTAATGGATTAATTAATAAGGTAAGTAATTAATTAAAAATTTATTTAGTGAGAATGGTGGCAAGCACTCCCAAATGGCCTCCACTCAAGTTTAAAATTAATAACAATGATAATAATAATGATAATAATGATTAAGAAAAATAATAAAATAATAAAATAATTAGTTAGGTAATGGATTAATTAATTAGGTAAGTAATTAATTAAAAATTTATTTAGTGGGAATGGTGGCAAGCACTCCCAAATAGCCTCCACTCAACCCATACCTTGCCCATCCTTTGCCCATTCTTTAATTTTTAAAATTTTAATTTCACCCATCTCCCCACACTTTTATAAATTCTATTTCTTCCCCAAAATTTTCCTATAAATAGGGAGCTCTCAACCTTCATTTTTCACAACAATTTTCCAAGGAAGAGAAGGATTAGTGAGTGAAAGAATTTGTGGTGGAGAGAGAATTTTTGAATAAATTCTCAATCACCCACTTTTTCCGATCTCATTTCTTAAAAATAATTATTGTGTTCGTAGCACACGGTAAAAGAAGAAGGTAAGTAAATTTTGATTATGTTAGTATTTTTATTCAAAATTTATACCCGAGTTTATTTGTAAGTAAATTTGATTATGTTAGTATTTTTATTCAAAATTTAGACCCGAGTTTATTTGTAAGTAAATTTTGATTATGTTAGTTTCTTTTTATTTTAAATTCATACCCGAGCTTATTTTGTACGTAAATTTTAATTATGTTACTTAGTTCCACAAAATTTCCATGAGTTTATTTTTACGCATATTTAATTATACCAGTTCTATCTTTAATATACTTGCATCTATTTTTGGGTTAAGAAATGTTCCAATCCCCTCGGGTAAATTTTCAGCATTTCTTTCTATTCAAAAATAAAATTATATATATTTTTAACACAAAAATTGTGTGGCATGAGTTTATTTCTACGTTACATTTTTTTTATGTAAATATGAGTAAAGATGAGATTTTCACGATATTATTTTAAATTGCATAAATTATAATAAGATGATTTTCAAACCCCTTATGGCAACGAAAGTTCAAAGTTACAGATGCTCGGTACCGCAGCTTAAAGTTTATACGGATCAGAGTGCACCCACACTGTTTACAGAGTGGTTATTTATGTTAGTGGATTTCTCCTGAGTGCACACCTGGTTTAAGTCCAGGACTTAATAAGGAAAATCTCACTTAAAGTTTACGTACGTTGATTTAGTTTGGTCGGCCAGCCAGCTAAGTCCAGTCTTCGGACCTCACAACCCAGTCATGGGGGTAAACATGACTTACGGCAAACAGGCCTAAGGGTGGTTTTTACAATATATGTTTATACATATTTAATTACGTGTACAAAGTTACTGATAATTTGAAGGAAAAGTGTAAGTTTACGTGAAAAGGATCATTTTGGTGCTTATATGACGATCTAAGGAAAACGTATAAGGAAAAGTATATGTATGTTTATCATTAAATATTTTTACAGTTTTAAAGTTAAAAGTTTAATAGCAGTTATAGTATATGATTTAAAAATTTACTGTTGAAATTGATGACAAAAGTTTTATGCAGAAATTTTTAAATTTATGTTTATTCTAAAAGAAATCTTGAAGTTATAGTATTCATTATTGTTTTACGAAATTCTTTAAAAACTCATTTTGGCCACACACTAATAATAATCTTATTTACTTACTGAGCGTCGTCTCATCCCAATCATATTTTATTTCAGATAACTCTGAAGGACATGTCGGGAATCAGGCTTAGCAAGCATGCGGGTGGGGGATTAGAAAAATAAAGATTGATTAGAAATATTAGTATGGTTTCAGATATTTATGTTTGTGTAATTTTCCTTCTTTTGAAATAAATGATTGTAATATGGAATATTAGTGCTCTGGTTTAATAAAAATTGAGTTTATTTGCTTCCGCTGTAAATTAGTAGTAAAAAGTTAATATCCCAGGCCCCTCGGGGTCGGGGTGTTACATGGATCAGGAGGGGAATCTCTACGTTTATAACGGATCGAAATTTCGTTTCGAGGATTTTCGGGTTTTGATCCAAAATCAAGGTAAAAGTCCAATTTCATTTTTGGTTCGGTAGATCTGTAGTAGTAGTGAATTTATTGAAGTATTGTTCTTCGATTTTTAGGTTTTGGGGGTCCCGTGTCGTTGTTTTGGACTGATTAAGTTCGTGTTTCATTTTGCGGGAAAGGTAAGGGGATTCTGTTTATATCAGTTATTTTTGAAATTTGAATCGGTAAAACTGTAGTTTACGATTCTACGAATGTTTTGGCTACTTAATTTGGGAAAATCTATCAGGTGAAAAATACAGGATTTTCATGTTACAGTTTTGGAAAAATTGGGGGTTTCAGGTATCATCTTCGTTTTTGTTTGAAAACATATGGTTGTATAAATTGTAGTATCGAGATAACCGTACCTGTATTTGTATTAAACTATATTCTCGAATTGAAAACAATATGATTTTTTGTATACCCAAATAAGTGTGGAATGAACTGTTGTATGTAAAATGTTCCATGTTTTTTGAAACATCCATGACGACTAATTTCCGTAAACTGAGAGGTATAAGAACATGAGTTCCAAAATGTTTCAAGTTTTGTGAAATTGTCGTGTCTCGGCTAAATACAGTGGGCAAGAGTATTCGGCTTTATATCTGAGGGTGTGAAATACCACTTGTATACCAGTTGGTCACCGATGGGTGTTTTGACACCGAATTAGCAACAATATCGCTGTGGGGCTTCAGCTAATGCTAGGTTATCGGGTGCTCCGCATAATGCGGCCCGGCTTAAGCCGAAGAGTGTGACAACACTGACCATATGTTTGGTGAAATGTATACTGGAACTACGTTGTGAAAATACTGGAACTATATTGTGTTATGTTTTATATTGAAATAACACTTATGTGTCACCACTGATATAACATGTTTCTTCCTTATTGAGAGGTATCTCGCCCCTATCATACAAATATTTTTCAGGTCCTTCGAGTAGTTGACACTAGTGTCCTAGCATAGTAGGAGCGTGGTGGTTGGTTAGCTATGTAGGAGTACTTGTGTAATATTTTTGGCTAGGTTGTCATTTGGGGTTATGTAGACACCCGTGGTATGTATCGTATTTTAGGGATTTAGATCTTGTTTTGTATAGACTCTGGTATGGTTTTATAAATGTAATAGGTTGAATTATTCCACTGCGTATATGGTATATGGTTTATGTGATTGTGGATAGGGTATAGGTGAACCATACGGGGTCGAACCCTTGCATTGTATGGTATCATGGACGATTGTATGATACAGGGACAGGTTAGGTTACTAATTCACACCCTAGGGCCCATTTTCGGGTTCAGGGCGTGACAGGCTCAGTTCGGTAAGGGCTTATTTATTATCTAAATGAGCGAGTCCTAAGCCTAATTTTTAGGCTTGATTTGTAAACGAACTGAGTGTGAGCACAACTAGTCTCAAACTCGTTTCGACTTATAAGTGACTTAACAACTTACTTAAATGAGCTCATTTATTATAATCATTAAAGAGCTCGGTAGTGAGTTTGTTGATAGGTTTGTTAAGTTGGCCCAATCCCAATAGTCCAATGAGAAATGCACAAATCCTAATCCATACAAAATAAGTAAATGAAACTACTATCATTCAGTTATTTATAAAATTTCAACTCAAGCCCGAACACAAGCCTGCCAATAAGCCAAGCCCAAGCTTGAGCCCAAGCCAATATTTTTAATCTCGAGTTAATCTGGAGCCAACTTTTTGAGCTCAAACCGTGTCGAGCCCAAACCCGAGTTGAGTTCTCACTTTGTTAAGTTGGGCCTAAGCATGCTAAAGCTCGGCTCGACTTGACTCGACTTGTTTGCAACCCTACTCCCAATAATCTCTTTGGGCACAACTCCCCTCTTCATAAATTTTCTTCCTTGATAGGGTCCACACTTTGTGTTCAATTTCTTTTGCCCAACCACCTCAATCACTATCACTAGAACAAACTTAAAAAAGGTACTGGCTAATTTTGATCAATAACCAAAATATATTTCAATAAATTTAGTGTTGTATAAAACATACAAATTTAAACAGTGGAAGTCTAACACAGCAATCAACAAAGTACAAATATAGAACACAACCACAACACTCAAATAAAAGCAAGAACAACACAAGGAATTACGTGGTTCAGCAATGCCTACATCCACGAGAAAAATTGGCAAAGAACTTTTAATATCTTGTGTCAAAGACATTTATAATATTTTTCTTACAATGAAAAATACACCCTGACTAATGTATATATAAACACCACGAAGGCTTTCCCTCCAAACACCTAACCAACTTAACGTTCACATTCAAATTTTGAACATATGCGTTGGGTTCTCGAGCCAAACCGTCGACGGTTTCAGACATGTATTTTTTTCTGAAATCATGCTCCAAATCGTCAATGGTTAGAGCCTTACCATCGACAGTTTCCCCTGCTGCTACCTGATTTCCTTCATTCTTTCCCTTTGTGTATGTTTTACACTCAGAATGTGAGCCACATTTCACAACAATATCCACTTTGGCGAACATATGCCCTTTAGGAGAAACTGAAAACATGAACTCGCTACTCCACCTTGAAATTGGGACGTTAGGTTAGGACCGCCTCCTGTTTAGCTACTAAAGACAAACACCAAGTCCAAGCAATGCCGCTTAAACTTGCTGATGGTAGCTTCGACTTCTACCATCAACCCCGATTCAGTTGTAGATGTAACAACCTGAGACTACACCCTAGGCTTCTAATAAGGCCTTCTCACAACAGTAAACACGAAAGATGCTTCAAGCCTTCTATCACCAAAGCTCCCTGCATAATCTTCAACAAATCTCACAACTAACGATCCACTAAGTTACCTACTGAAACATCCCACTACACCATCATAGGGACCATTGACATATTCCGGACATCACGACCCGTCCTTGGGTATTGAGCAATAGATATTTCATATCGATTCTCCACAAAACCCCCTTGAGACTACAAACAAAATCTTCCTATGGTTCCGTCCATAAAGCCACCATGAGATAACACTAATCTCTCTGTAGCTATGTCTATGTGAATCATCAAACCAAGACCTTTCTTGGTCATACCCAACACATTCATATCAAAACCTTTCAACAAAGTTCCCAATTGATCAATCTCAGTCAAAGCCTTCCCAACCAATAACATGTCATTCACACACAATAGATACATCACTCCCTTGCATCCTATCACCCTCTTCCACACTAAAAGCATCACCAACTCCCACACCTAGTTCTTATGCAATACTTTCATTCCCTCCACCATAGCACTTATCCATATATTTTTCACTTTGCTGTGCACGACAACTTGAAAAATAGTTAGAACCTTACTGCTAATAGTAATGAAAATATAAAACATCAGAATGTCAATGTTATGCCTAAGTGGTGATCTGATAGTGCACCTGGGCCCACCGTGATCCTGCTTGTCTCCCGAGCTAAAACGCCTTGCAAAATAAACAATGTCATCTCTGCCCTGAGTCTTTAACTCCACCTGCATCACATGCCCATTCATATTGTGATACAATTTACCCAAGATAAAACTCCTCGCATATCTACCCTGAGTATCTAACTCCATATGAATTACATGTTTACTGTTGTCACTATTTTCTGACATTTTTTTCTCTTTCTTTACTTGAGTACGCTACCTATGACTTTCTCACCAAAATTCATGTCCTCGATCACCCCCTTTCTTGCCACATGATCATCTAGCTTGCACCCACCTTTATTACACCCCATAAAGATGTACTGTATGGACATAACACCAAGACTAGATCCTCCATCACTAGAATAGTGCACTAGTGCACATCCACTCACACCTGAAAAGTTTGCTCACAATTCACCTGCAACTCTCCTATCTAATGATACCTTTGGCGATTGGTCACACGAGAAACGCGCCATACTCACCGACTTCACCAAAAAATTTCTTGCAAGTCCTATATATAACCTGTCCTGCTCACAAAACTCCTTGAACAAAAGCAACATACGTAGTCCCAATGTCTATGTAACGACCTGTTATTTAAATGGGTTTTTTTTTTTTTTTTTATACTATGACAGTTAACATGCTCTGATACCATACTGGTTAAACCCAATCATCAACCTAAGCAGCGAGAAGTAGAAATCAAGTAAACATACCTATATGTAATTGTATACAATACCAGAGTGCTAATAGGTTTCCCAAAATATACATATACGACTGTTCCCAAAAATACTCTCAATTGGGCTAGGGCTATACAAAAATACTCCAAAACATACTCATTATCTACTGATTGGACAGTACTGTGGCCCCTCTATCCGCGAGCTTAATCTGCTCACCTACCCGGATCACCTGAAAAATGTTAAAGTAACGGGATGAGCTAACGCTCAGTAAGACGAAATATGCTATCACTAGTGTGTAGAAAATGAGTTACAATATTATGAAAATATGTTGCTATATAATCATATATAACTGAATCTGTAAATGAAGTACAAGTAATAGAAATCATCCCCCGTATTTGTGTTGCTTAACATATCAGTAATTTAGGTTATTAGTCAAAATACTTCTAATGTACATAAGTATATTCTCTGTCTCTAAAAATTTGTACATACATAATAATAACTGAAATCTTCCCTGTGGATAACTATGTGTCATGATTTAACCCCTCATGATAGGGTTGTGCGGCCCGTAGGCGGGATCTACCCTAGTTGGCCGATCATGGTAAACCACTATACTCCCTCGGTCTGATTTGCCCTCCTTAACCCATATCTGATGGGGAGCCTGTCCACGTCTAGGGCACTATAGGATCGACCTACTACCACGTATTATCTAAATAGGTGGTTGCACTCTGTAAACTGTATGTAGCTACGGTACCGTGCTTTATAACCATATGGTCCAACAGGGTCTGATACTATATAATACGTTTCTATATACAACTATCTGATTTACCATGATTTTGAAATAACTGTAATAATCATGATACTGAAATAAAATGTAACTGTGTCAACTGTATCTCTGAACTGAACTGTATAATCATGGTACTGAATACTGTATAATTATGATATTGTAAACTATATAATCATGGTATTATAAACTATATAATCATGGTACTGTAAACTATATAATAACCACTAACTATATATTCTGTAAATCATATCCTAAAAATACTATAAAACATGTTTCTTTACTATACACAAATCCTCAAGCCACACAGAAGTTTTAAACATATTATACATAAATAATAAACTGTATAAATTTCTATCATGAATAATCATCTGATAAGAACGTATAATTTATATTGAAACATGGTAAAATTACCTAGCATAGCATATTTCTCTTACCTGACTACTGGAAAGCCCCTATGGTATACATGCCTAACACCCGCAGGGCTTCCTACACAACACCTTGAAAACAATATTTGTCAGAATAGAATATCAGTATTTCTTTACCTAAATCATTTCCTATAACTATCGGAAAGCCAAAAACTAAATAAAAGACCTTACCCTGGAATTGGGATGAATTCCAACTTCATTTCACCAACGATTCGTTCCAGCAGACTTGAAGAGAACTCTGCCAGGAACGTCGTGGTGGCTTCAGATCGTCGATCCGGCGACTGGCGGGGCCAAAATCGAAGAGAGAAGGGAGAGAGACCGTAGGAGAGAGAGAGAAGCACTGAAATTGAATAAAAATATGAGTTTTCACTATTTATAGGGCTAGATTCATCGACAAGACACATCACCTCGTCGACGAGTCCTTAAGTAAATTCGTCGACGAACCTTACCCTTCGTCGACGAAATTCAGAGTAGCCCAAATTCTTCTCTCGGTATTTTCTCGTTGACGAGTCATAGCTTTGTTGACGAGGTCCTGAAAAACCCTCGTCGACGAACCCCTGTATTCATTGACGAGGCCTAGAAATTCCTCGAATTTATCATTATCTCCAAAGTGCGAGTCTACTACCTCCTTCTATTCCTATTTCCATTTTCCTCCCCCTTTATTATTAAAATACTATTATTCTTCGGGTCACTACATTCTCCCCTCCTTATAAAATTTCATCCTTGAAATTTTCTATTCGTATCTTCATCTATACACTCCATCATCTAGTAAAGGAAAAAAGTGTCTACTTATTTTATTACCTGCCCTCACTTATGGCGGAGGAATACCGTGGTTACATAGGTAGTTCTGGGAGATTACAAGTATAAAAGAAAATTCCTCCAAAACCAGAATACTACCTAACTTATGCTCTACATTACAATTACACTAAACTCAACAAAATAAAATTACCATCCTAGCATATTCATCAATATTATAATTCATCGAACAAGTGGGGATATTTCTGTCTAATCTTGTTTTCAAGCTCCCACGAAGTTTCTTCAATTGTGTGGTTCCTCCACTGGACTTTTACCAACTGTATCTTCTTATTGCACAATTCCTGATATTTTCTGTCTAAGATATGAACTAAAGCTTCCTCATATGCTAGATCACTCTTGAGTTCCAAGTCTGCATAATTGATGATATGGGAAGGATCGGGGACGTATTTCCTTAACATAGAAACATGAAACACGTCATGAATCCTGGATAGCGATGGTGGTAAAGCCAGCTAATAGGCCACTGACCCAATCTTCTTGAGTATCTCAAATGGACCAATGAACCTAGGGCTCAACTTACCCTTCTTCCCAAATCTCATGATCCCCTTCAGTGGTGCTATTTTCAGGAAAACATAATCACCTACTCCAAATTCTAGTTCCTAGCGGCGAGTATCTACATTGCTTTTCTGTCGACTCTGTGCTGCACTGATCCTATCTTGAATAAGTGGGACTTTATCACATGCTTGCTGAATCATTTCTAGTCCCAAAACTCGCCTTTCACCTACTTCATCCCAAAAAAGAGGAGATCGGCATCTCCTACCATATAATGCCTCGTAGGGTGTCATGCCAATACTAGTTTGATAACTGTTATTATAAGCAAATTCATCTAGCAGCAAAAATTGAATCCAGCTACCTCCAAAGTCTAGCACACAGGAACGAAGCATATTTTCTAATACCTGGATTGTTCTCTCGGTCTGACCATTGGTCTGAGGTTGGTAAGCGGTGCTAAATGCTAGCTGAGTCCCCAATGCCTCCTACAAGCTCCTCCAGAACCGTGATGTAAAACGTGAATCACGGTCTGAGACTATGGATACCGACACTCCATGGGGTCGAATAATCTCCTGTATGTAAATCTCCGCTAACCTGTTCATAGGGTAGCTAATCTTAATAGGCAGAAAGTGCGTTGTCTTCGTCAATCTATCTACCACCACCCAAATAGCATTTTGACCATGCGACGCTGGTGGCAACCTAGTAGCAAAATCCATAGATACGTGGTCCCACTTCCACTCGGGAATGAAAAGTGGCTGCAACTGCCCTGCCGACCTCTGGTGCTCAGCCTTAACCTGCTGGCACGTCAAACACTGCTGTACAAATTCTACTATCTCCCTTTTCAAGCCACTCCACTCGAAATACTCTCGCAGATCCCTATACATTTTCGTACTACTAGGATGAATAGTGCATAGAGATCTGTGTGCCTCTTCTAGAATCGTCCTCCTGATACTGTCATCTGCAAGCACACATAATTTGGTGCGAAATCTCAAAGCCCCATCTTCAGAAATACTGAATTCCTCTCCCTGACCATCTTGTATCCTGGCAAGCATCTCCACTAACTTTGGATCATCTTTCTGAGCAACTTTAATTCTCTCATATAGTGCAGGTTGTACAATCAGACTGGAAATAAGCGCCCGAGGATCATCTTCTACTAATTCCACACCGAGTATTTTCAAGTCCATTTGAATCGGGTGCTGAATAACTACGGCTAGCTGTACTGTATCTCCTGATATACGGCTCAGTGCATCAGCTACCACATTTGCTTTACCTGGGTGGTAACTGATGGTGCAGTCGTAATCCTTAATGAGTTCCAACCACCTCCTCTGCGGCATGTTCAACTCTTTTTTTGTGAAGAAATACTTTAGGCTCTTGTCGTCAGAAAATATCTCACACCTTTCACCATATAAATAATGTCTCCAAATCTTTAGTATATGTACAACCGCAGCCAATTCCAAATCGTAAGTAGGATAGTTCTTTTCATATTCTTTCAATTACCTAGACGCATATGCTATCACCCTACCATGCTGCATCAGTACACAACCGAGCCATTTCAAAGACGCGTCACCGTAGATAACATAACCATCACCTCCCAATGGAATCGTCAGAACTGGTGTAGTGACGAGCCGCTGCTTTAATTATTGAAAACTCTGCTCGCATTCTTCATCCCACACGAATCTAGCATTTTTCCTAGTCAACCGCGTGAGAGGTTCTGACAAAGCTGAAAATCCCTCCACAAATCGGTAGTAATAACTTGCTAGCCCCAAGAAACTTCTAACTTCCTGAACATTCCTTGGCCTGGCCCAATTCACCACCGCGTCAATCTTGTTGGGATCCACTACTATACCATCTCTTGAGATCACATGGCCTAAAAATGCAACCTTCTCAAGCCAAAACTCACACTTGCTAAATTTGGCATAAAACTTCTCCTTTCTGAGTGTCTGCAGCACCAGCCTCAAATGCACCTCATGATCCTCAAAACTCCTCAAGTACACTAGTATATAATCAATGAAAACTACTACAAACTGATCTAAATACTGGTGGAAAACTCTGTTCATCAAGTCCATGAATATGGCTGGGGCATTCGTCAGATCAAAAGGCATAACGAGGAACTCGTAGTGCCCATACCTGGTCCTGAAGGCTATCTTCGCAACATCCTCTGCTTTCACTCTTACTTGATGATACCCTGATCTGAGGTCGATCTTGGAATACACCTGTGTACTCTGGAGCTTATCAAACAAATCGTCTATACGGGGTAGAGGATATTTATTCTTAAGAGTAACCTTGTTTATCTCCCTGTAATCAAAACACATCCTCATTGACCCATCTTTCTTCTTTACGAATAACACTGGAGCTCCCCACGGCGATACACTGGGTCGTATAAACCCCTTATTCAATAAATCCTGCAACTGTTCCTTCAATTTTCCCAATTCGGCAGGAGCAATACGGTAAGGAACCTTAGAAATCGGCGCAGTCCCTGGAGGTAAATCTATAGGAAAATCCACCTCGTGCATAGGAGGCAATCCAGGTAACTCCTCTAGAAAAACATCTGGGAATTCTCGTACTATTGGAGTGTTGTCAATCTTCAATTCATTTTCAGACACTTGTTTCACAAATGCTATAAACCCCTTACCTCCATCCAAGAGTAATCTACTCGCATATACGGCTGACACTAGATGGAGATTTAAAGCAAATACATTTCAAGCAAAATCAATAGTTCATCATAAAAAACACATTAAAAAATGCATTAAGTATTGATCCTATTCAAGCTTGTCTTAATTTTAATTACTTCAAAATTTGTATTCCAACATTGGATTTATTATTTGTCTATTTATTACCTAAAAAAACTTTGTGAATTTCTACCAAGAGATTTTGCTAATGAAAAAGCTTTTAATGCTACCCAATACCCTTTTCTTTTCCTTTCATTTCTAATTATTTTAAACTTTTAGATAAAATAGTAATCTACCATGATATTAGAGTTGGTTATCAAGAGATCCTATGTTTTAGTCTTGTCGTTCGCCTTTATTTTGTGGTGTTATTTATCATTTGTTTATCTCCCCACGTGCTGTAGGATGCACGTGCGGGGGAGTGTTAAAGTTTGATAAACATTGTTGTTTTATAACCTAACAACTTAAGCTTTTAGATAAAATGGTAATCTAACTGATTAAAAGATCCAAAGAAATGTAAATGTTGCAATGAAATGAAAATAGTTAGATATGTGATTTTAGAGTGGTGATGATTTAGCGATGAAGAAAGTGTTAGCTGTGTAAATAGCAATAAATTAGTGTCACTTAAAGATAAATTGTACATTAAGAAAAAATTGTAGATTGTTTCATAAGAATAAAATAGCCACACAATTTTTTTTTCTTTTTCTCACTTCTATTAAGCTTATTTTTTTTTTGCCTCATACATTATTCTGTAGTTGTGGATATATATTATGACTATATAAGTATACTTGCGATTACACATGAGAGTAAAATTTAGTCGTAAGCTATTCGAATTCAACAATCTTAGTAACCTCATTTGATTTGGTTCAACTCAAGTTCGAGTTGAATTCGAATTACTTGAATAGTTGAATGAATCGAGCTCAAGTTTCAAGTTTTAATTGTAATACTACTCAAAAGTCTAATTTAACTTTTATAATATATATTTTTATGTAAATATTTAACGTTATATATACATTATATTATTTTATATTAATTCATAATTGAGTTGAATTTGAGTTTCAATAACTTGCAGCATTGTGGATTTTGAGTTCAATAATTCTATAATTGGTTAGAGTTATAATTGTAGAGACAATGGGTTGCGGAGATGCCAAATTAAATGGCAATTTCGTTATTTTATCAAAACAAAGGGTCTCTCTTGATCCCACATGCACCATGACTCCCTATAAAATCCTAGCCATGGACACCACCTCTGCCCGTGAAAACCCTAACGCCGCATTTGCAGCAAAGTACGGGATAGCAATAATCAGAGATTGAGCGTTGCAATCTCCGATGCGTCTACGGTCATGCTGTGTTTGATCTCTTCTCATTCACTATTCGTTCTATAATTTGTTAGTTTAGAACTCAATTAGGTTTATCGCATTCGATAGGCGTTGCGTTCCTCGTTTGGATTTAGATCCAGAGGGACGCGTCAACGAAGGCGTAAAGAAATCGTCAATTCGAGCCGATTCTAATCGCAGCTACGCTGTTTGCAAGGTCGTAGCCTGCTCCTGCGCTGAATTGGGCCATTGTTTGTTGATAAGATCTTTTCACACTTCATCATCTAATGTTCATTTCCCCTGTTGCTTTGTGCATTGTTTCTGGATTTATACTGTTAATAGTGTCTTTATGACCTGTTTGAATTCAGAATTTTGGTTTGGAAAGGGGAAGGAATGGAAAGCAATTTACGCTATATTTTTTTCTATATTAAATACTACAAAAAATAAAAATTCATTTTAAAATAATTAAAAATTAAATGTAAATTATTCATAAAATTATATTTATATTCATTGAGTTTGTATATTTTTGTTATTTTTTTGCTTTCTTGATAATGAAAAGGTCAATTTTTATTGCATTTATGTTGTATTTCTTCACTGTTTGGAACCTCATCCAACATCATTGTTTTTGATTTTTTTAATGGAGGTGGTGGAGGATGGTTGCTTCTTACTGGTGAACTCTCTTGAAAAATGTGGGGGATGTTCATGTTTCCGAAGCATAGATCAATTGAGATTAATATCTTTGCCAGTTTTAAACAGCGTGGTGTGTTGAATCTCGTTGCACTCCGCTACCTGTCTCCTGGTATATCTTTATCATTTTATTCTTCATGCTCAGCTAGGTCTATTAAAATTTTTTTTATTGTTTTTTATTGAATCTTCTTTCTGTGAAATATTTTTCCAACACTTTTATAAAATGTTTTAACAACAATTTTCGTCTCTTTTTGATTTTTATATTAATGTTTTGCGCTTAGAAAATGAAATATCATGCTTTAATTCTTTCTAAAGTTAGAAACTAAAAAAAGAAATTTCTGTTCATTACAATACACTATTTTTTAATCAAAAGTCCTTTTACTTGTCGGTAAAATCCAACAATACTCCATTTTTGAAAATGACATTTTACCTTCTTGTATTTTCAAAAACTACTTAACCTTCTAGTATTCAAAAACTACTAAAAAAAATAAGTAAATGACAATTTTATCCCCCTTTTTTTTCCCCAATTGTGTAAATGAATTGAAGATGTTCTCAAGTTAATTTGTTGTGGTTTAGGGCAATTGACATATTTTTATAAAAGATTAAAAGTATATGAAAAATAAATAATCTAATAATTTGGGAAAAATACTTAAATATTTTTATTATTTTAAAATTATTTATATACAATTTACATGCAAATAGGATGATGATAAAATGTTTTTTTAAAATTAAAATATATTTTTAAAATTGACTTAGATCAACTAGCAACTTGGATAACATTTAAAAGGATTGGTGAATGGTGAAGAGTTGATTTGTATACCTATGTTAATTGATTGATCAAAAGTCACCAAATTAGTAAAGTTAGGTTTGCAATTCCTTTATTTGTCATCAATTTAATTTAAGGAAAAATGACTCTAATCTCTGGAAAATTTCATAAAGAAATAAGACTTACATCAAAATACTTTCTTTTTGTAAAATTAGGGAAATGACCAAAAGGTTTTGTAATTCAGTACAAAAATCAATTCGGTCAGGATGAAATGATATCTTGAGCAGTTATATATCTAGGGCCTCACACAAATAGATGCACCGCAAGTTTCATACAAATTATTTCTCAATACAATTTCTCTCAAATTCATTGAAAATTCATGTATTCATTCTTGAATATGTAGAATATTCATGTGGTATTTTTTGAGGAGAGTTATTTTGGAATTTTTGAAACCTAGGAAAAGGTTATTGGAATTCTTTAAACTTTAGTTGAGGTTTTGGACTCTTTTATCAAACCTAGGGAAATAAATATCTTTTGTCCTTTAATTCATCTAAGTTCATATCATTTATTTATTTTTTATGTGTATTTTTTAAATTTTAATATAATAATAAATCTTTCAATTCTAGAATCAATTAAATTTTTAGTTTGTTTTCTCTGTTTTAAAAATATTATAGTGATCAATTTTTTAAAATTAATTTTATTTGAGTTGATGTCATTTTAAAATATTATTTTATTAAAAGTAAAATTATATTTTATTAACAGTCCATTAGTAAAAGATTTATTTTGTCACTAGGGTAAAGCAAGGGGGTGTTGGATTTTCCTACTTGATGTTTAATTTTTGGTAGGATTGTTGGGGAATTTTTGTGCTTTAGCTTTTTTTTCCTTCAAGGAAAATGATAAGTACTTTTTTTCATTAAGCACTTTTTGTTTGATAAAAATTACTATTAGTGCTTTTAAGTAATATTATTTATTTTAATCAAGGGTTTGTTTGGATTAAGAAATTTTTAAGTAATATTATTTATTTTAATCAAGGATTCGTTTTGATTAAGAATTTGATTGGAGAAAGGAAAGGATGGAAAAATGAGTGGGAAATTTATTTTCTTTGTAGCAAGGATTTGTTTGGATAAAAATTTTACATGAAAAAAGAAAAGAAAAAGAAAATAATGACCATAGGATTGAATTGGTGAACTATTATAAGTAATTAACTACATATTAGTATTTAAAACAAATTATACACACTAACATTAGTAGTTAAAAAATTATTAAAGCATAAAAGCATAAAATTCATCAGTAGACATATTGTATAAATAAATAAAGGGCAAGATTAAAGATCAAAATTATCATTTAATATATATAAAAAATAAATATAGAATGTTTTTCTATATTTTTATGTTCTCCTAAATTTTTTTGTCTTGAAAAGTCAGAAGACCATTAAAGGACAAATTATTTCATAACATGGTATCATGGTTTTGAAATTTTTATTTTTATTTTTATTTTTTCACTTAATGAAATAGGCATTCATTGAAATAAGATGGAATATAAGTTTTGGGAATCAAAGGAATGGTTTAATTATTTTATGTAACATGTAATAAGAACAAAATAGTTATTTTTTGTCTATTTCTTATTATTAGATTAATAAATTTTTTATTATTTATTCTAATGTAATACATAATTTTTTATATAATTAATTATAATTAACTTATTAAAATAGATTTATTTAAAAAAAAAAAAAGACATTTCGTAAATCAAACATAACCTTAATATCTAAACTAGGGTGAAACTATTGATTTTTTTTTTTTTTTAGAAAAAGAGGATAGTACCTTTATTTATTTATTAATATATCCTTACCTATGACGGAAGAATATCGTGATTATAAGATAAAACAAAAGGGAGAGTGTAGAAAAATCCTAAAAAAAAAACTAACACTATCACCAAATCAAATTAGGACAACAAAAAGTAAACATAACTAACAAAGAGAATGAATACATTTTGAAATGATGGGAAGTACTCTAGTGAACCTAAAAAAAATTATAATTTTGTTAATAATAATAACAAAATTGAATATAAGAGAATTTATAATTTTATAAAATTATTTATAATTTCATTATTCATTTCAGTATAGTGACATGGGTCAATAAAATATTCCTTTTAAATGTTTTAATGACAAAAATTAACTTGTCTTTTAATGTCTTTTCTACATTCCAAAATAGACAATTATCTATATAATTCGTTTTAGGAGAAAAGATATTAAACTACTTTGAGATTTGAAAAAAGATAATGATTTTTCTTAAAGTTTCAAAAATGTTAAAGATCTCCTATTAAGGTTTTAAGAATTTCAAGAACCTCATCAGATTATATAAACTTTTTTTTGTATTTTATAAAAAAAATAAATTTTTTGAGGAAATGTTTATGTCTTTTTTGGCAAATTCATGAGGAGGTGGAGGCTTAAAGTTTCCGTCTTTTTGACAAATAATGTAGATGCTTTTTACCCTTAAAAATATTTTTATAATTACATATGTATCATATCATGTTGACACTGAATGCGTTGGTCTGTAGTATCATGTCAGATAAATGCAAATCAAATAATGAATAAAAATATATGGTTTTTTTTTAGGTATTAAACATTCATATATCTTTATTAATGATTAAAAGCTTGAGTTGTTTTCAATAGTAATTTTGTAAGCAACTTTCCTTGAAGTTTGGAAAAATGACTCTCTTATGAGGTTTGAAAGATTTTAAGGATCTTTCTTAAGTTTCACCCAAAAAAGATAAATCTCATTATATTTTGTGAAAAAATAAGTTTTTTGAGAGGTGTTTTGTGTCTTTTTGTCAAATTTTATGAAATATATGATATTTTTGAAACCTTATGAGGGGTCTTTAAAATTTTTGAAATCGAAATTAGTATTTTTCTTTAAAATCTTAGAGGAGGTCAGTGTCTTTTGTCTAATTTTTTTTCTTATATTATATCTCTTAAAATGCTCTTTAATTTACAAGTTATTTTATAATTGTAATATTTACAAATTATAGACAACATTTAATAAAATTATTTTTGTTTTAAAAATACAATTTTAACTTCTCACTATTTTTGAACTCTTCATTATCTCTTAGAAAATAATAAGGTAGGCTCTAACTTCCTATTATTCCCTAAAAATAGTAAATATGATAAGTTATTCCGTGTAAATTTGGGGCCTTTTGTGCAGGAGTTGGTGATTTTGAATGATAAGCACATTTGTAATTGAATTGTGTATTTAGTAAATGATATTTTTTGATAAAAAGATTTGTGATTGTTTTCTCAAAAAATAATTTTATTTTAAAGAAAAATGAAAAAAAGTGAACGAGTTTTTAATTTTAAAAAATAATAATTATGGAGGTTATTAGATTTTAATTTTGAATTTTGGGTTTTTGGCTTTTATAAGTTTTTGAAAGTGATCGTTGAATAAATGATATAGCTAATTGCTTTCATTGGACACCCATTGTATATGATTATTTTTAGATCAAAAGACATTCATCTCCGAAATTTGATAAAAACATAGAAATCTTGAAGTTTGAAGAATACTACAAACCTTTTTCAAAATTGAAAAGACATCCCTTGAGATAGCCAAAAAGACGCAAACTTTCATTTAAAATTTTTTTTTTTTAGAGTTTTGGAAACTTCAGGTTATTGGGTTTTTTTTCTTTAATTAAATCTTAGGAAATGTTAGTGTCTTTTGCTCTAATTTTTAATTTCTAACCTACCACTTGAATAATGATACAATTTGGGAGGAATTAGAATCCTTTGTTATTCACTTTTTCCAAATCCAACATACTCTTCAATTTTTCTATATTAGATTTTGTTGATAGGAAATATAAATACTTAATTAGCATGAAGTATGCTTGATTTCGGTGTTATGACAATTAATAGCCTTTATATCAATACATTCTCTTATTATTTGGTCTCATAACAAAGAAGCTTCTCGCATTTTTGGAGACCGTTTGGTATCATTGTCAAAAATTAGATAAATAAAAATAAAAACTAAAAATTGTAAATCAGCAACTTGTTTTGTTAATATTTATAAAATTAATGCAAATTAGAACTTAATTAAAAAATGGTCATTTCCATCTTAAAATCAAATAAAAATAAATTTTTTATAATTATTTTACTTAATTATTTTACTTTCAAAATTTACTATACAATAAAAAAATTATTGGATGTGACAATTGAAAAACAACAAAGTACTTTGTAATAAACTTTATTATTATTTTTTGAAATTAATGTATACATATATTATAATTATATTTAAATTCATATGATCATTTAATTTTGATTTTAATTTAAAAGTGTATAAAATGAATAATTTAATTTGATAAAATTATTTCTAAATATTACAAATTTTGACAAGAAGTTATCAAAATAATAGAAAATCATAAAATTAAATTTTCAGTTTTTTGACGAACAATTGAAAATTGACAATAGAAACATAAAAATGATCAACACAAAAACATATTTTTATAATATGTTTCTTTCACTTTGGATAAACAAAAATAGAAAATACCAATGAGGAGACCTTAACTTATTAAAATAGTAAGATAGCAAAGCCAACCATTACAATAAGAAATAGAAATAGTTATTTATTAATCCTGAAGAAAGGCACACGCAGGAGTTTAAAACAAATATACTCCCTCAACAACACCACACCTTGCCTTTTAAAGTTAATTAACCAGCATTGTTAGATGTACAACTCAAAAGGATTGCATACGCGAGTTGTGCACCAAGAAATTATCGGAATTAGTCAGTGCAGCAACGGTACATGACAAACCTTTCCATAGCTCGTCCGCATTCGGCGCAAACTACCCTCTCAGGGACGCTTCCGGTGGTTCCCGGCAGTATTAGACGGTTGCAGTGATGCGGAGTCCGACGCTCTTGGAGATGGTCATTGAGTGCATTGACAAAGCCTTTAGATGGAACCTCATCCTTCCAGGATTCAAAATCTATCATGCCTTTTAAGATGGTGTCCCCTTTGGCCTTTGCCATCTCTGCCGGTCCTTTGCTGATCACAGCCCACCCCTGCTCACTGCCGTCGAAGCTGAGCATCATCATGATCTCTTGCATGATTGGATCGTTCTCGACGGTCTTGCCGTGCTGCGTCTTGGAGTGCCACATGCTCTCCAGCCTCACCCAGAAGAACCAGATTAGAGTTAGGTCCCCTAAGGTGTGGCTGAGTTTCTCTGCCATAATGGCATCGCAGTTCTTTCGAACTTTCTCCCGGGGGCTGCTCTTCCCCACGTACAGCATCTCTAGTTGGATGCCCGCAGCCTTGGCGACGGTGCTTGCGGCTTTGGTGAAGTTTCGAATCCATTCCAAATCCTCTCCTCCGTACAAACAAATGTATTTTCCATCTGCAATCTGTCAAGTCATAGAATCCAATTGAATCAAATATTTTTAATTAAGCTTTATGCCAGGACTACTGGATTATGTGTGCAGTAAGAGCATTGTTCTGAATAGAAACTAATGTAATTAACCATACCCAATGAAAGATCATTGGCTCAATGCTATCTGCTAACAGCTCAATCCTCCATGTCTCCTCCTTCCACAGCCCTTCTTCCCTCGAGCTAGTGAAGGGGAATGCCAAGCTTCCCCAAATCCACATCATGTGGAATGCGTTAAGATTGACAACTCGTCCTTGTGGATCCAGCACCACCAGCATGGGCTTCTTGTTGAAGTGCCACACTTCCTTGATGTACCTAATGACCGCAAGATCGATCATCGAAGGGTGGTACACAGAATGCCATGGCATTGTGCTTTGCAGGGTCTCAAATAGGCGTTGCTTCTCTTCATTCCAGCGTGTTGATCGGTCGACTACTGGTAGCCACACTACCTCGTACTGGCTCTCTGCTCTCGTCGGATGTAGTCGTGACTCACTGTACATCTGCTCAAGAACTGAAAGCTCACCATGGGAGAGGTCGAGGTCCGAAATCAGTAGTAACACATTCTTCCTCCTTAGCATGTCAATGTTTTCCTGCGGTGGTAGAAATTGAAAGTGAGGAATTCGTCTTAGTTTAGTAAGAACTACTAAATCAGAGGAACACATTCTTCCTCCTCATTATGACAATGTTTTATTATGGAGATTGGAAGAGAGGAGTTTGTTTCAGTTTAGTAAGAACTATTAAATCAGTAGTAACACATTCTTCATTATTAGTATGTCAATGTTTTCTTATGGAGATTGAAATTGAAAGTGAGGAATTTGTTTAAGTTTAGTATGAACTATTAGAGCACAAAAGAATTAGTCAAGAAGCATCTAGCAAACCCTTCTTTTTGTAAAACCATCGAAGAGCGGTTGCTGATCGTCCTTGGCATAAATCAAAGCCTTGAGAATCTTCATATTGTCTAGGTGTGGTACTTCAAAGAGCCGCACCAATGTCTGATATGCCTCAATATGTCTTTTCTCATCTACAATTTCACCAAAATCATATTGACAAGAATGTGGGCTAGGTAGCGAATTATGACACTTTAAGTAGGGGTTCAAGGATCATGAACCTATGTGTTGGTAGCAACGAATGAGTTGATTCATGAGATGGTTGTGTATGTTGTTGACTTTGTGAGCCAAGCTCGATAACTCCCATGCTTCCGTTGTTGACGCTGTGTACCTGTCCGCAACACAACACGGTCAAAGCATAATTCAATTTCATCACCATTTGTGGTACATTTAGGGATCGAGCTTGGGTTTTACCCACACCCTTTGCCTTTTCAGAATACTTTCAAGATTTAATTTTCAGAAAACATATAATTTTCAATTATAACTCGAGAATGAACATACTCATGACCCATGCCTATAAGGCCCATGATTTGGGATGCACATGCTATGATGCTGCGAATGGTCCAATAAACAGCGGTGGGGATGTGGGCAGTGGCAGTGACCATTTCTGGCGTGTCAGGGGCAATGTACTGTGATGGAAGCTCCTTGAACTCAATTATGCACTTGGTCACATCTAGCATCGCCCTGATGAGGTTGGCGAGTGCCTCATATTTTGGTTTTAGAGTGTCTGTGCGCTCTAGAATGTCCGGTAGCTGTTTAAAGATCGCCACCGATTTGGCAAGAGGGTTGGTGGTGTAAAGCTGGGCCACCAACCAAAACTCGCCGTACCCGACGGCAAATGCAGCCAGGGCTAGCACCACTTTTGCATCCCATGAGTAGCTTGAAAGCTGGTTGAATAGCGCAACTGTGGTTAAGTGTGCGTCACCTCCCCCTGAACACTTGCAAGATATCTGCACAAACACATGCAAACATAAATATCAATTATCCCAAAGCCTACTCTTGGATCGATCGATGATCACATCAAATCAAATTTAATTCTCTATCAAATCTGGGTATTAGCAATAATTAATCAACCTCGCAGGAGATTTTGTTAATAGTGTGCGCCAAAAGTTCAAGCATGTCATCTTCGGCATGAAGGGCTTTGTCATCTTGTATCTCTGCTTGTGCTTCATCTCCCTACACATTTACACTTGCTCAAATATGTAGCCTCAAGTAAGTAGTAAAATTAATGCTAAGCCTACTATTAATTATTGAGATACTATAAGATACTAATTATGTTATACTTAAGCAATCAATTAAATCTTATCGTGATAACTTAAACTAATAATTCTGCAGTGCAGTACAAATTTCTCGAAGGATAAAAGTAAAAAGATGTGCACCACTTTTGAATTTCTAAAAATTTCACATACCTATTGGGATAATTCATTTAAGTTTCTGGAATTTTTTTTTAAATAAATTAATATTTTACCATTTTGAAAATCTGTGTAAAAAAAAAAAAAAAATTGAATTCCAACATAAATATGCAGAGTATATGATGAATGATATACATTCAGAATTATAATCGTAAAAAAATTGAAAAGATACATCAACAGTGCCGTGAGTGGTAGGAGCGCTCCGGCGCAGGATGTCTTCGATGATATAAAGTAGAGGTCGGACGTCGAACTCGCGGCCGTCGGGCGCATGGGTGGCCGTGATTTGCTTCATCATCGCATTGTCCTCCGATGACGAGAACATGTGCCCGTCGCCCCTTATCATTTGTCGCGTCCTCCCGCCGCCAGGTCGCACGTTAAATCCCGGGCCGCTCGCCGCCATTAATTTATCAATACGCACGGAGAAAAACTATATCAGGAATTATGCAGCTGCTAACGAGCTAGAAAACCAAACGATACAGTTTCTTGGTTTTCCCGAGCCTAGCCTTATTATAGCTCGACCGTAAATGGAATAAAAGGGCAAATGAAACAACTCCATACCTTTCTTCCACCATGCTCTTACGTTTGGAATATATGTATGTTTATTTACTGTTTATCTGCACACTTCACAGTGTAAATTAATTATTAAGGGGAAGAATAGAGATTCGCACTTAACAACGAAGGTTGTTCCTCTACCTCCGGCATGTACTTTTTTTTTTTTTTCCTAAAAATAAATCTGGGCGTGGTTCATTTTTTGGTGAAGGGTTTGCCGAATTGGATAAGGGCCTTTTTTAATTTCTGCAATTGAAGATATGGCACTAGAATTTTGATCACTTTTGAACTGAACTCTAATTTGGGGCCGGCCATTTGGGATTTGCATATTCAATTTTCGATATATATATATATATACAGCATGCTATATAGAGTGTGGGCGTACTTCCTAGATTGAACCATGAATGTCCAATTGCTTCTTGACAACAAAAGGAAGCATGGAGAGTCTTGTTATTCAAGTTATGGAGACTTTGGATTTTTATGCTTTTACAAGCTTTATTATTATTATTATTATTATTATTTGATTTGTTTGAAGACTTATTTGACTTGAGTTGTACAGTGAAAAGAATGCTTCTCCCATACCATTTGAACTTCCCTTTAAAAAAAAAAAAAAAAAAACAGTTTGGTGCACAAAACTCCCGCGTAAGTAAGATCTAGAGAATGGACAGACCACAATGGATCTATAATATGCAGCTTTACCTTGAATTCTTGACCCAAAATTAGAACTTGAAGTCACTTACCTCTAAGCCTCATGATTTAATTAATGTTGAGGCTCTCACACGGCTCTTGATTTTAGTTAAAGCTAAATTAATAATAATTTAAACATGACAATAAATTAATTTAAGATAAAATTTAGAAAGTTTTTTTAGTGAAAGCAAAGTTGAGAATTGATAATTTGATTTAAGTTTGGAGGTAATCAAACTGACAAGCTAAACTTCAGAAAAACAATGTGACCATAATAATGAATAAAATCCTCATTTGAGCCGTGACATAAGCAATTCAACATCAGCAAAGTTGAAGCCGCTGATGATTTATCATGAGATGCCAAAGGTGTAGAACCAAATTTAGGACACAATTTCAACAAAGCTTTGGATTCTAGTTACCATAACCTATGCCATAACATATACGACATATATATAACCCTCTCAAAAGTTTCCTAACCTATCCAATGTTCCAGAATTTAAAATTTGAAAACTAGCGCTAGGAACCCGAAATCAAACAATTGACAGTTTAATATTAAGAGTAAAATATTGAAAACTTTAGTCAATGTTTTCACATTTTAACCAATTATGAAATATATGTATTAAGTTCAGATTGAATATATTACAAGTAATCTCATATTGGCTAGTTATTCTAAGGATTCTTAGAATAACAAAATAGTGTATATTAAAGGCATATACTAATATTTTACATATTAAGCATATACTACTCCCCCAAGCCTATTAGTTATACGACCCTTTTTCATTTATGTTGTTGGCTCCACTAAGTTTTCAATCCTGAGGTCTAAGGAGGAATTTTTGGGATTTGTTTATGGTACCCATTTTTCTTTAACTCTCTAGACCTGTTTGGGTTTCACACATTTCTTTTTAAATGGACAATCAAAATTAATGTGCTCTTTATTTTCACATAATACGCAGGTGGTGTGAGCATACGGACCGAAGGAGGTACTAGCACACAATTTTGATGCTTAAACAAAGTACCACATGTATAGGTTATTTCTTCTCATATTTTCAATTCCATTATAACATATACCTTCCTTATTTAAGGTCATCTTTTGAGAACCCAAGAGTTTATCAAAATTTTCTTTGCCCCTAGTAAATGTGTCTTGATCCTCTATCTTTCTTTCTAGGTTTTGAATTTTTAAATTCTTTAAGCATTTGCAAACAACTTGTAATTTTACAAATTCAGTGGTCATTTTGTTTGTTTTACATTCAAGTTTAGAAATTTGAAGATATTTTGCATTATCACTCGAAATTTTGGAATTTAACTCTTTCAACTCTTTCGTCATCATATCATTCTTGTTTTCTAATTTCATGATTTTCAAATCCTTTTCTTTTCCAACAAGAATTTTTATTCTAATTCTTTCAGTGATGCCTCATTTTTATTTACTAATCTCTTAATTTCTAAGTCCTTTGCAATCTTTCCCCTTTCCCAAGAAGTATGAGACTCTCTAAAATCTTCTAATTATTTTGCTAAGTGTTTATTTTCATTTTCTAACATTATTTTTTTTTTTAGACATCTTTGTTAGAGTCTTATGGGTCTTAACAAACCCCTTTTGTAATCCCTCATAAGATGGCATGTTATCATTATAAGATTCATCATAAGATTTACTATCAAAATTATCACAATATATATCACAAGATTTATTACAATCATTGCATGAATCATTTTTAAGAATCATTATCATAAGTAAAGGAGAGGAATGTATCTCTTCGTCGATTAATGCAACTAGGCTACAGTTTTCCACTACCTGATCATTTGAGTATGAATTTTCCCAAGTGGTGGACTTCTTTCCTTTGGTCTCTCCAAATCTCCTATCAAGTTCTTCCCATATCTCCTTAGCACTTTTAGTGACAAAATTAAAACTATCATTTATACTTTCGTCACTAAAAACCAGTTTTTTTGTAATATTCCAACAAACAGGTATTCCCACAACAGTAAACACGTACCCTGTTGTAAACCTTCTGCCATCAAAGTCCCTTGCATAGTATGCATTCAAAAATCTCATAACTGACGGATCACTCTGTTACTTGCCGAAACACCCCATTGCACCAACATATCCCGAACATCCCGAACAAAACCACCCTCAGACAGCCACAATATCCTTACAATTCTGTCCATAAAACTATCTTGAGATAACCTCAATCTCCCTGCAGCTCTGTCTTTGCGAATCTTCAAACCAAGACTCTTCTTGGTCGTACTCAAAACAATCATGTCAAAATGATTTCTCAACAAAGTTCCCAACTGATTAGCCTCAGTTAAAGTCTTCCCAGCAAAAAACATGTTATCCACAAAAAACAGAAACATCAACCCCTTGCATCCTATGTATCACTTTCTTCTCTTCTGGAAGTTCCACCAACTCCCATATTTGATTCTTATGCAATAACTCCATTTCTTTTACCATAACACTCATCTATATATTTTTCCCTTTATTGTGTGCTGCATCTTGGGAAAATAGTAGGAAGCTTGCAAGTAGTAATGAATGCATAAATACCAGAACATCAAATTTATACACGAGGGGTGGCCTAATAGTGCATCTGTGTCCATTGTGATCCTGCAAGTCTCCCGAGTTAAAACTCCTTATATTATGAACAATGTCATCTTTGCCCCGAGTCCGTAACTCCACCTACATCATATGTTCATTGCTGCAATAGTTTTCTAACTTCTATTTTTCTTCCTTTACCTAAGTATGTTGCATCATGACTTTCTCATCAAAAATCATGTCTCCATTGATCACCATCTTATTTGCCATTGGATCACCCAATTTGAACCCACCTTTCGTATAGCCTAGAAAGACGTACCGTGCAGACATTATACCAAACTTAGATCTCACCTCACTAGAAACGTGCACAGCTAGACATCCAAACACTCTCACACCTACCACATAACTTGTCCAAACCTCTGCTGCAACTCTCCTATCTAGTGATACCCTTACTGATTGGTTAAACGAGAAACACGTCATACTTATTGACTTCACCTAGAAGTTCCTTGCAAGCCCTACATACAACCCGATATGATCACAAAACTCATTGAATAGAACCAGCGTACTCAATACCAATGTTTGACCCGAGGATCTCTCTTTCGATTTGGTTTTCCTCCTCAGCCACAAGTTAAACCTAACAAACATTTCTGACTTAAATCGCGTGAAGTACACCAAGACCTTTCGTGATAAACCCACGAAATACATATGTCCAACCCATGATGCTACCATCATCGGTCCCTAAACATCTGAATAAATGTAATTAAGAATACCCTCCGTATTTTGTGTGGTTGTTTTACACAAAACAGTATCAGCTCCATCTACAAATGTAGACCTTACAATGCATAGATATTTCCTACTAACTTCTGTCCCATCATCACCATCAAGTCGCCTTCAAACATGTCACGCCCCAAACTTGCGGATGGGTCCCAAGTGTGAATATAGTAACCTAACCTGTCTCTATATCAATTAAAACATACATGATACTAAACTGGATGTGGTCTCGACCCCGTAGGGTACACGTACACCCTATACACATTCACATACATATCCTTGCTCATCAAATACGCAACGAAAAATGTTCTTTCTATACATACATCATACCATACCAAAGTCTATACAGAACTAGAATATACGTTCCCAAAATTACAGTACATACTCCGGGTGTCTACAAAACCCAACAATGACAGCCCGATTACAAAACTCATACTTACACAAGTACTAAACGCAGCTAACGGACACCCCCGCTTTCGGATGCTAGGATGCTAGTTTCGGCTATCCAAAGAACCTGAAAAATATTTGTATATTCGAGGTGAGACACCTCTCAGTAAGGAAGAAAGGAGGTTATATCAGTGTGTGGCATGCGAGTGTTATTTCAGCGTAAAATATAATACAATACAATACGATACGATACAGTTCAATATAGTTCCAGTATTTTTCAAAATCCAGTTCTAGTACATATGATACCCAAACATACGGTCAGTGTTGTCACACTAAGCACCCAACTACCCTGCAATAATCGAAGCCTCACAGCGATAACATTGCCAATATGAGCACCCGAAAACCTGCGATAACTGAAGCCTCACAGCGATATTGTTGCCACTACGGTGTAGCGCACACCCATCGGTGACTAGCCAAAAAGAACAGGTGATATTTCACACCCTCGGATATAGATCCAGAAATTCTCGCCCACAATAATTAGCCGAGACATGGCATCAGCGTATAATAATTTGCCGCCCCTAGCTGATTTACAAAACTTGGAACAATTTTAGAACTCATGTCCCTATACTCATCAGTGTACGGTAATTAGCCGCCCCTAGCTATTTTTACAAAACCTGGTACATTTTGCAGACAACATTTCATTCCACACTTATTTGAGTATACAAAAAATCATATCGTTTTTCAGTTTAAGAATACAGTTTAATACAAATATGGGTACGATCATTTCAATACTACAATTTTAATATAACATACAATTTCTTCAACAAAATAGAGATGATATCTGAAATCCCCAAATTTTCCCAAAAATTGTAATCCAAAAATTCCGCATTTTTATCCAATAGATTTTCCCAAATAAATAACCAAAACATACGTACGATCGTAAACTATAGGTTTTTCGATCCCGATTTAAAAAATAAACTGATATAAACAGAATCCCCTTACTTTTTCCCGAATACCAAACTACAAACTCTATGGTTCCAAAACTACGAACCGAGACACCAAAACCTAAACAACGAAGAACAATACTTCCTTACAATTCTTACTACTACATATATACCGAAACGAAAATGAAATCGAACCCTTACCTCGGTTTTGGGTCAAAACCCAAAAATCCCCAAAACAAAGATCTGATCCATTATTCTCGAAGAGATTCCTCCCCTGATCCCTGCAGTAATGTCGAATCCTCGAATCAGGCTACGAACAACGAAGAATCGAAGAGAGAGAGAGATCCTGTTGGTTCTAGAGAAAGAGAAAGAGAGTGTTTGAGGTTTCTTAGAAACTAAGCAAAGCAATAAGATATTTATAACTCCTTTGACCCGGCCAACCTCGTCGACGAGAGGGCGCCGACGAATCATTTATACATTTCGTCGACGAACCAGCTGCTTCGGCGACAAACCCTATTCTGATATTTTACAACATATTTGGTATCTCTTCGTTGATGAGACTCTGAATTTTGGCGATGAAGAGTATGAGGGTCTTCGTCGACGAGAACAAAGGCTTCATCGACGAAGCCTACAAAATTTACCTTTTTACCCTTTCTCATTTATTCAATCTACATACGTCGGATCGAGTTCTTACAACACACCTTCATTATCTCGCTTTCAGACTTGTAACTATACTCGTTATAATCTAAAATGTCCAATAAAATCACATTCTTCTGTAGATCAGGCATATACCTTATATCACATAAAGTTCTCGCAACACCATCATACATTTTAATTCTTACATTTCTTATTCTAATTATTTTGCATGAAGCATCATTTCCCATTACAATATAACCACAATTAACTGACCTGTAGGTGTTAAACCAATTTATATTTGGTGTCATGTGATAAGAACATCCCCAATCTAGAATTCAAGAATCTGTGAGGCGTTCTGAACCCGATGAAATAGAAAGCATATCATCATCACTGCTTCATGAATCTCCTTCTTCCACTACATTTGTAGATTTTGACGAACCTTCTTGATTTTCAGCATTCCCCTACTTTCACTCTGGACACTTCGATTTTATGTGCCCAATTTTTCTAGACTGAAAACACCTTATGTAACGACCTGCTCAAATTCTATTTATTTATATATTAAGTTGAACTGCACTGATAACTCTGGATGGAATAAAACATCAACCTAAGCAGTGAGAAGCTGAAATCAAGTATCCATAACCATATACATATACAATACAATACCAGAGTGCTGAATACCCCTAAGTGATATACATACATAACTGAATTAGGGTTATACAAAAATACCCCTCTTTCCCAAATACACTCACCCTACTAGTAGGGTAGCAATGTAGCTCCTCTACCTGCGAGCTTGATCTGCTCGCCTAGTTGGATCACCTGAAAAAAATATCAATTAAATGGGATGAGGCAACGCTCAGTAAGAAGAAACATACTATTATTAGGGTGTAGCAAGTGAGTCATATACTTGGAAAATCTGATCTAAACAAAAATACCATATATAACAAAACTGAGAAAACTTGTATACCTGTTATCATATAAACAAGCGTACGTAGCTTAACATAAACTGATTATTTAGAATGTTATATTCATAATACTTGTCTGTAAATCTGATCATAATACGTATAAATAATAACTGTAAAAATTCCTTGGATGGATAACTGAAATCATGAATTAACCCCTCATGACAGGGTTGTGCGGCCTAAAGGCGGGACCTAACCTGATAGGCTGACCAGAGTAAGTCAACTGAACTCCAACAGTCAGATCGGCCCCCTCAATCCATATCTGATAGGGAGCCTGCCCACAACATAGACACGATCGACTTCTAAATACCACCTATTATCTGAATAGGGGTTGCACTCTAAACTGAATATAGCTATGGTACCGTGCTCTGCTGCTGAATATGGTCCATCAGGGTCTGATACTATATACATAACTGATATTTCTTAAAAAAAATGCCGTTTTTACGATGATTCTGTAACATCTGAAATAACCATAACATCATATAAATTGCTAAGTAAACTGTAATAACTGAGTTTATGAGATATCTGCTTAATTGAATGACTGAAATATTTGATTTACTGTATGAATTGAATGTTATGGTTTTGAAATAGGTATATCATAATATTCTGAAAATACTGCAAAATACAAGTTTTTGCGCTTATGCTGAAAATCATGGTATTTTGAAAATTATGGAAACCTTGTACTGAGCTAATACTAACTCATGCCACACAATTAAATATCAACATTGTCAGGCTCTGAACCTGCATAGATAATCTAAATAATAATTTGTTGAAAACATATAATTTATATTGATTCATAATAGGTTTGCCTAGTATAGCATATTTCTCTTACCTGATTCCTGCTAAAAATCCCCTACTGAGACGGGTCTTGCACCCGCAGAGTTTTTCACTCAACACCCTGAAAACCAAATATCTCAGAACAAAATATCATTATTTTTACGTCTACTACATTCCCTACAACTGCTGGAAAGCCTAATTTTAATAAGAAGACCTTACCCTAAATTTGGGATGAAATCCAAGTCCGTCCCACCGACGATCCGCTTCGGCAGACTTAAGGAGAACTTTCCTAGGAGCGTCATGGTGGCCTCAGATCGTCAATCCGGTGAACGGTAGGGCCGAAATCAAAGAGAGAAGGAATAGGAACCATAGGGAGGAGAGAGAGAGAATTTTTGCTGTTTTCTGCGTAAAAATCCGAGATTGATACAATTTATACATTAGCCTTCGTCGATGAGTCACGTCACCTCGTCGACGAGGTCAAGAAGGCAACTCGTCGATGAACTTCCCCCCTCGTCGACGAAATTTAGAGTCGCCCAGATATATTCTCGGTATCTACTCGTCGATGAAGGACACCCTCGTCGACATGCCCAAGGTGCAATGTCTGTTGCCTCCTTCTGTTTCTATTTCCATTTCCCTCCCTCTTTATTATTTAAATATCATTATTTTTCGGGTCATTACACCTTTTGTCCTTCTTCTTCCTGGACTGTGATCAAGATCCACTCCGGAACTTGCTTCTTCCATGTTCCTAGTTATCCTTTATACCATAAGCCCTTCATCATGTGAAATTTTATCGCTGACCATCTTTCTTTGATGAAAACCCAACAACGTGCTTGTTACCTCTTCCAAATTCAGGGTTTCTTTACCCCATGTCAAAGTCGTAACTAAGTTTTCATATATGTGAGATGCAGGTATGGAATTCAATAGCATCAACGCCTTGTCATTTTTCTCAAATTTCACATCAACTCGTATTAAATCACTTATAATTTGATTGAATGCATTGATTGGTTGGTTCAAATCCTCGAGAGCACAGGGGGGAGTGCAATCTTGTAGGCTATCGGACCCACTTGCTCCAGTACCTCAACTGGTCCGATATACCTTGGGCTCACCTTATCCTTCTTGCCGAATCTCAACACCCCTTTCATCAGAACGATTATCAAAAATATATTACCCCCAACCTCGAATTGCAACTCATGACACCGAACATCCGCCTAACTCTTTTGTCTACTCTGAATCGATTTAATCCTCTCTCTGATCAAACCAACCTTCTCAGAAGCCTATTGTATGAGTTTGGGCCCCATTACCTGCCGTTCACTGACCTCATCCCAATACAAAGGAGACCGACACCTCTGACCATACAATGCCTCGAAGGGTGCCATCTCGATACTAGCCTGAAAGCTATTGTTATAGACAAACTTCACCAATGGTAGAAACTGGATCCAACTACCACCGAAGTCTAATACACAAGCCCGTAACATATCCTCAAAGATCTGTATGGTCCTCTCTGACTATCCATCAGTATGGGGGATGGAACGCTGTACTAAAAGTAAGCTTCGTCCCCAGTGCTTCCTGTAAACTCTTCTAGAATCGAGAAGTGAATCTCGGGTCTCGATCTGAAACAATGGACATCGGAACCCCGTGCATTCTGACTATCTCCTGCACGTACAAATATGCTAGCCTACTCAAGGACTAGCTAACCTTCATCGGTACAAAGTGAGTGGATTTGGTCAACCTGTCCATGATTACCCAGATGTCATTCTGCCCGTATAGTGCTAGTGGTAATCTGGTGACAAAATCCATGCAGATATGCTCCCATTTCCACTCCGGAATGCTCAATGGCTACAACGGCCCTGCCGGCCTATGATGTTTAGCTTTCACCTACTGACACGTCAGACAATGCTCTACAAATTGAGCAATCTCCCGTTTCATGCCACTCCACCAAAAAGATTCACGCAAATCTCGATACATCTTCGTACTACCCAGATGTACCGTATACAAAGAACGACACGCCTCCTCCATAGTCATCCTCTTTACCCCCTCGTCATTTGGAACACACAACCTAGCCCCAAACCTCAGCACACCTCCCTTAGAGATGTTAAAATCTGCAGCCAACCCTTTCTGCACTTTCTCTACAACCTCAACTAACTCTGCATCATTAGCCTGCACGACTTTAATCCTCTTAAATAGTGTCAGCTGAATCATCAAGCTAGCAATTAAAGCTTGATGATTACCATCCACCAACTCTACGCCAAGACTTTCTAGATCCCGTTTAATATAATGCTAACCTACTACAGCAGATACTGACGCGTGCTCTAACTTTCGACTTAACACATCAGCTACCACGTTAGCTTTCCTTAGATAATAGTTAATCGTGCAGTCGTAGTCCTTGATCAGTTTCAACCACCTTATCTGCCTCATGTTTAACTCCTTCTATTTGAAAAAGTATCTAAGGCTCTTATGGTTCGTGAAGATCTCACACTATACACCATACGAGTAGTGTCTCCAAATCTTCAACGCATATACTACTGCTGCCAACTCTAAATCATGCGTAGGGTAATTCTTCTCGTACTCTTTGAGTTGCCAGGAAGCATAAACAATTACTTTCCCATGTTGCATCAGCACACATCCCAACCCCTTTAGTGATGCGTCGCTGTAAATCACAAAACCACCGTCCCCAAATGGGATGGTTAAAATTGGAGTAGTGACCAGTCGGTGTTTCAACTCCTGGAAACTCTGCTCGCACTCGTTGGTCCAATCAAATCTCGCACCCTTCCTCGTCAACCTTCTTAGTGGGCCAAATAACTTCGGCAATCCCTCCACAAACTACCGATAATACCCAGCCAATCCTAGGAAACTTCAAACATCCTGCACACTCTTCGATTTCACCCAGTCAACCACTGCTTCTATCTTACCAGTATCAACTGAGATACAGCCTTTTGACACGACATGGCCTAGAAACGTGACCTGATTCAGCTAGAAATCGCATTTCTTCAGCTTAGCATACAACTTCTTCTCCCGTAAAACCTGAAATACCAACCTCAGATGGTTTTCGTGCTCTTCCAAACTCTTAAAATATACCAGAATGTCATTGATAAAAACCACCACAAACTAATCCAGGTATTTATGGAAAACTCTATTCATTAGGTCCATAAATACTGCCGAAGTGTTATTCAAACCAAAAGACATGACCAGAAACTCGTAGTGACCGTATCTGGTTCAGGAAAGCAGTTTTCGCAACATCCTCCGTCCTAACTTTCACCCGATGATACCCTGACCACAGATCGATCTTCGAAAATACATGCGTTCCCTACAGCTGGTCAAATAGATCATCTATACGAGGCAATGGGTATTGATTCATCACTGTTACCTTATTGATCTCGCAGTAATCAATGCACATTCGCATCGACCCGTCCTTCTTCTTCACGAACAACACTAGAGCTCCCCACGACGAAACACTAGGTCTGATAAAGCCCTTGTCTAGTAGTTTCTGCAACTGCTCTTTCAACTCTCTAATTTCAGCTGGAGCCATCAGGTATGGAGCTTTAGAGATCGATGTCTTGCTTGGTAGCAACTTGATAGCGAACTCCACCTCACGATCAGGAGGTAAACCGGGTAAGTTTTCCGGGAATACATCCAAAAATTCGTTAACCACTCGGATATCTTCCAGTTTCAAATAATCCCGAGGTGGTTCCTTCACGCAAGCTAGGTACCCCTGATAACCCTCCAAGAGTAACCTTCTCACTTGTATGGCCGACAGAATTTGTGGCGTCGAATGCACACACAATCTCGCGTACTCATACTTTTGCTCCCCAGGAGGTCTAAAAACTGCTACCTTCCTATGACAATCAATCACCACATAACTAGAGAATAACCAATCCATCCCCAGTATGACATCAAATCCACACATATCTTATACTACTAAGTTCCCTGGTAGCTGTCTTCCCTAAATAACCACTGGGCAATTTCCCAACATCTTAGTACAGATCGTTACACTCCCATTTGGTGTAGCCACAGACAACCATTCATCCATCATTTGGGTTTCAACCCCACATAATTTCACAAAACTAGCAGATATAAACGAATGAGTTGCTCCCAAATCAAATAAAACAACATCTCTATTCGAAAGCAATAACATGGTACCTGTCACCACGTTCCCAGCGTGTTCCGCATCTACTGGAGTAAGGGAGTACACCCTCGCCGGAGCCGTGTTTGCCTGATAGTTTCCCCAAGGCATCTGATTACTCACGCGGTTCTGGCTCTGTGCCGGTATATCACTCTTAGGTGCCTGATAGTTTCAGGATATGTGGCCCCGTTTGCCCCAGTTGTATCAATTATCCCAGAATGGCTAGCACTCACCATCATGCCATTTACGACACTTGGCGCATGGTGCGGAAGATGGATCCCCCTAAGAACTCTGCCGCTCGATATTATGCCAATAACCCGAACTATAGTTCTTCTTCTTCTTCCACTGTCCCTGTCGAGGACTAGTCTGAGAACCAGAAGATACTGGCCTCTTCCTCTATTCCTGTACCGCCTCATCTTCCTAAAGGTCAGCCTCGACTATGGCGGCTTTATACACCAGAACAGAAAACTCTTGGATCTGCAGCATCCCCACAAGCCTGCGGATGTCCTTCCTTAGAACCTTTTCGAACTTTCGAGCCTTCTTATACTCGTTCGAGACTAAGTACGACGCAAAACGAGATAACTCGATATATTTGGCGGCGTATCTCTGCACCGTCAGGTTTCCCTATGTCAAGCTCGAGAACTCATCAGCCTTCGCATCACCACTGGAAATTGGGAAGTATCTCTCGAAGAATACCTTCTTGAAACTACTCCAAGTCATACCAGATGGACCAGCTCTCTGCTTCTCAAGCAAACTCACAACCATCCACCATCTTTCTGCTTGCCCTACGAGCTAGAAGGTAGAATAGAAAACCTTTTTCTGGTCAGTACAGTGCATAACTTCCAATATCTTCTCGGTCTTCTGCACCCAGTTCTCTACTACTATCCGATCGGGTCCTTTTGTAAACATCGGAGGGTGCATACGGATGAAACTATCTATAGTACAATGCGTAGTAGTAGGAGAATGCTCACGTCTCCAAACACTTTGCCCGATTTCCCGCATTACCTGCCTCGTCAAACCCCGAGGCACGGAAAGAGACACATCACTCGCAGTTCCCTTGGAACCACTATCCAAGTTGTTTTCCTTAGGCTCCATTCTAAAAGTGAGATAGGAATCGGTTAGAATTCCTATATCGTACACAGTTAACACAATCATTGAAAACTAATCGTGTCAACTACTACTCTCACGGGTCTAGGTTTGTTCTATCACACTGTCATGAATCCATCAGTGGTTTGCTGTGATTTTACTGAAATTGTCATTCCAAGAAAAACATAGAACACCGCCAACAAGTCCCCGTCTAGCAACAAAACAACTCTCGACCTACTCTACCCATTTCCTACATCCTATACTCTGGTATGTACACATAAATACGCCTAACCAAGTCTACAAAACATAACAACCTGGTTTAGCTCTGATACAAAGCTGTCACGCCCCGAACCTGCGGATGGGTCCTAGGTGTGAATATAGTAACCTAACCTGTCTCTGTATCAATTAAAACATACATGATACTAAATTGGATGTGGGTCCAACCTCGTGGGGTACACGTACACCCTATACACATTCACATACATATCATTACTCATCAAATACACATACATACATCATACTATACCAGAGTCTATATAGAACTAGAATATACGTTCCCAAAATTACAGTACATACTCCGGGTGTCTACAAAACCCAACAATGACAACCCTATTACAAAAGTCGTACTTACACAAGTACTAAACACAGCTAACCGACACCCCCGTTTCCAGACGCTAGGATGCTAGTTTCGACTATCCGAAGGACCTGAAAAATATTTGTATATTCAGGGTGAAACACCTCTCAATAAGGAAGAAAACATGTTATATCGGTGTGTGGCATATGAGTGTTATTTCAGCCTAAAACATAACACAATACAATACGATACGATATAATTCAATACAGTTCCAGTATTTTTCACAATCCAGTTCCAGTACATACGATACCCAAACATATAGTTAGTGTCGTCACACTAAGCACCCAATTACCCTGCGATAACTAAAGCCTCACAGTGATAACGTTGCCAATACGAGCACTCGATAACCTGCGATAACCGAAGCCTTACAGTGATATCGTTGCCACTACAGTGTAGCGCACACCCATCGGTCACTAGCCGAAAAGAAGATGTGATATTTCACACCCTCGAATATAGAGCCAGCCACTCTCACCCACGGTAATTAGCTGAGACATGGCGTTAGCGTACAGTAATTAGCCGTCCTTAGCTGATTCAACGTTCGGTAATTAGCCGCCCCTAGCTGATTTACAAAACTTGGAAAATTTTTGGAACTCATGTCCCTATACTCATCAACGTACGATAATTAGCCTCCCTAGCTGTTTTTACAAAACCTGGAACATTTTACATACAACATTTCATTCCACACTTATTTGAGTATACAAAAAATCATATTGTTTTTCAGTTCAAGAATATAGTTTAATACAAATATGGGTACGGTCATCTCAATACTACAATTTTAATATAGCATATAATTTCTCCAACAAAATAGAGATGATACCCAAAACCCTCAAATTTTCCGGAAAACTGTAACCTGAAAATCTCGCATTTTCACTCAAAAGATTTTTCCAAATAAGTAACCAAAACATACATACGATCGTAAACTATAGGTTTACCACTCCCAATTTTAAAAATAAACTGATATAAACAGAATCCCTTTACCTTTTCCCGAATACCAAATTACGAACTCTACGGCTCCAAAACTACAAACCAAGACACCAAAACCTAAACAACAAAGAACAATACTTCCTTACATTTCTTATTACTACATATATATTGAAACGAAAATGAAATCGGACCCTTACCTCAGTTTTGGGTCAAAACCCGAAAATCCTTGAAACGAAGATCTGATCCATTATTCTCGAAGAGATTTCTCCCTTGATCCCCACAGTAACGTCGCATCGTCGAATTAAGCGACGAACAACGAAGAATCGAAGAGAGAGAGAAAGAGAGAGAGAGAGAGAGAGACAGAGATTCCGCTAGTTCTAGAGGGAGAGAGTGTGTGTGTTTGAGGTTTTTTAGAAACTAAGCAAAGCAATTAGATATTTATAACCCCTTTGACCCGACCAACCTCGCCGAAGAGATGGCGCCTTCGTCGACGAATCATCTATACATTTTGTCGATGAATCGACTCCTTTGGCGACAAACCCTGTTCGGATATTTTACAACATGTTTGGTATCTCTTTGTCGACGAGACTCTGAATTTCGGCGACGAAGAGTATAAGGGCCTTTGTCGATGAGAACAATGGGTTCATCAACGAAGCCTATAAAATTTATCTTTTAACCCTTTCTCATTTATTCAATCTACATACCTCGGGTCGGGTTCTTACAACACACCTTTATTATCTCACTTTCTGACTTGTAACTATACTCATTACAATCTAAAGTGTCAAAAAAAAAAAATCACATTCTTTAGTAGATCAGACACATACCTTACATCTTATAAAGTTCTCACAACGCCATCATACATTTTAATTCTTACATTTCTTATTCTAACTATTTTGCAAGAACCATCATTTCCCATTAGAATATAACCAGAATTAACTGACCTGTAGGTGTTGAACCAATTTATATTTAGTGTCATGTGATAAGAATATCCCCAATCTAGAATTCAAGAATCTGTGAGGCGTTCTGAACCCGATGAAATAGAAAGCATATCACTATCACTACTTCCTGAATCTCCTTCTTCCACAACATTTGTAGATTTTGACGAATCCTCTTGATTTTCAACATTCCCCTTCTTCCACTCTGGACACTTCGATTTTATGTGCCTAATTTTTCCATACTGAAAACACCTTATGTCCTTCTTCTTCCTGGACTATGACTGAGATCCGCTCCGGAACTTGCTTCTTCCATGTTCCTGGTTATCCTTTACCATAAGCCCTTCATTATGTGAAATTTCATCACTGACCATCTTTCTTTGATGAAAACCCAACAATGTGCTTGTTACCTCTTCCAAATTCAGGGTTTTTTTACCCAATGTCATAGTTGTAACTAAGTTTTCATACATGTGAGACACAGGTATGAAATTCAATAGCATCAGCGCCTTGTCATTTTTCTCGAATTTCACATCAGCCCACATTAAATCACTTATAATTTGATTAAATGCATTGATTGATTGGTTCAAATCTGAACCTTGTACTATCTTAAGCCAATACAACCTTTGATTAAGAAATAATTTATTCATAAGAGACTTCAACATATACTGAATTTCAACTTTCTACCTAACAGTTACAGGAGAATCATCTTCTGTGACATGATACAACACATCATCGGCCAAACAAAGCATGATAGTCACCACAACCTTTGCTTCTAATTCCTTCCAATTTTTTTCATCCATGCCTTCTGGTTGAACTTTGTATAAAGCTTTCACTATACCTTGCTACACTAATAGATCTTTAACCCTTCTCTATCATAAACCGAAGTTGCCCGTTCCATCAAACTTGACAACATTGAACTTTGCAGAAGAAGTTCCAAAGGCCATTACAACAATGCTCTAATACCAATTTGTTATGAAAAACGAATTGCACAGCGGAATAAATAGATCTTACAACGCAACACTCAACGGTGAAATATACAGAACAAAAATCATGCAAATTATAATGAAAGCAATAACAATGACACAAGGAATTACGTGATTCGAAAATGCCTACATACATAGGAGCAATCGGTAATGTGATTTTTACTATCTTGTGTCCAAAGACACCAACATTCAAAAGTTTCCCCCCGAAACCCAACCTATCCAATGTCCCAAAACTCAAAATTCGAAAACCAACGCTGGGAACCTAAGCCAAACCGTCGACGATTTCAAACATACCGTCAACAATTTAATATCGAGAGCAAACAGTCACAGAAACATACTCAAAACTGTTAACTATTTCATTGAACTGGGTCAAATCATCGACGATTTTCTCCTGCAAACTTCAATTACTGTTTTCTTCCATGTTTTCTCATTATACATGCATTTCACATATCACAACAGTAGATATGGATTGTAAGTAGCTGACAAAGCTTGACCTGGAATTTCTATTTAAGAAAGTCTATTGAACCCACTTACACAACACCAAATTGTGGGAATCCATGGTAATTCATAAAATAAACCACTAGTGTAAAATCGAACTGAAGCCCTAGGATTATCAAGGTCCAACTTTGCCGTGTCACTTGAGCAAACCCAGCCAAGTCTATTTTTACTCTCTGAAGGCATTGTAGAATTTACATTTTCCGGGACAAATATGTCCAATGGATTCTCTAGATGGACATCTTTGAAAATCGTCAACTGGAAGATCTCTAATTAGTTCACTTTGAAGTAATTAAGCTCTAGCTAAGAGATTTACCAAACAAATGGAAACAAATGGACCTGAAAGTGCAAACAACGAGGTCCTCAGAAAGCTTGAAAATCTAGACCTGAAAGTGCCATGGAGCAAAATGATCAAATCTGCAGATCATTGTTGCATTCATGAACTTCAATCTCTTACAAGGGCATAATGTAAATTTCACTCAGTAACATTACATTTGAGGAGAACAAATTTTTCCATTGGGCGTTTACATTTTTCACAAACTACAGTTTCTTCAATTAGTCCCTCCTTATATGGGACTATATTTGAGTGAGTGCAAGGCCCTTCAGGAAGAGATGGTGGCTCAAGAGCATTTCTAACTGCACCCAAGAATCCCAACTTGCCTACATTTCCTCCCCACACTGGAAAACGTTTCAAGCATTCCATGAGTTCGCTTCCTTGAAGCTTCACAACATCTTCTGAAGACCCTCTTCCCATTACAGCCCATCCTGCATTATTGTTATTATCAAAATCTAGCAATGCTGACACTTCTTTTAGAATAATGTTGCTGTCAACTGTCTTTCCGAGTTCAAGTTTCGACCTCCGAATACTCTCCAGCCGAAGCCAGAAGAATTGTATCTTTGTGAAAGAGAGAAATCTACTTAGTTTTTCTCCTTCAATGGTGGCTAAAAGATTTCTTAGTTGTTCATCTCGGTTACTTGTACCAACAAAGACTACCTCAAGCTGCATACTGGCCCTCACTACCTGGTTTGTCATAGAATTGAATTCTCTAATCCAGTCTAGACTGCCACTCCCATAAATGCAAAGATTTCTGCCTTCTTCTATCTGAAGCAAAAAAATGTTACGAGCACAAGAAAATATAAATAGAGTTGAAATGCAAGAAAATCTTCCTTGAGCATGCAAACAAAGTTATGTTTTAGAGTAGTAGTTTTACCCATCTAGTCAGTAATGGATCAATGTCATCAAACATGAGCTGCAGAGTCCATTTTTCATCCTTCCAGAGCTCTTCCTCTCTTGAAGTTGAGAATGGATATGCCCTAGCACCCCATATCAGTACTGAATGAATTGCATTTAAGTTTGTAACAGTTCCTTGTGAATCCAACACTACCATAACAGGTTCATCTTTGAAATTCCATGTTTGTTTTGTATAATTCACCAGTGCTGAGCTAAGTAGCCATGGTCGCCTAATGGAGTACCACGGCAAGGAATTGGATAGGAAGTTGAAACTTCTCTCTTCAGCCTCAGTCCATTGTTGCGAATATGGAATTGGAACCCACACAATTTCATAGCTTCCATCTAACTTTTTTCTGTGAGGTTGATCATATATTTGCTGAACCAGAAACAGTAAAGCCTCTAAGTTGAGGAGCTCCGGCTTTGAGATCAGTAGTATTATGACCTTATTTTTGAGCTCAGACACCCCAATCTGTGAGCGTTCCAAATTAAGGAGATGTAAAATAATGAAGAGAAGGGCTTTTATTCATGAAGAGAACATATGGCTTTCTACTTATTGAGTCTAAGAAATGCACTCTTGCTCTACAGAAAGGCAAAACTTTCCTATAAAGTAACCATACTGTGGTTTAACAAGAAATAGGAAGCATAGTTGGCAGTTATTTAAGGGGCACTAGATAAAATTAAGTGCTGAATACCGAATGTAGTTTTGAATTTATGACTGAGTTATGAATATATTGGAACTGCCTCTGGATATGAATGCTTAAATATTTTTAAGTTGTTTGGTAATTTACCAGTGAATATGTATGTAACATATGACTGGGGAGATAACGAGAAGTGTGCAATTGAATAATGTGGAGTTTTCAATTTTTAGTGCCATAAATGTCCAACACAGCCTCTCAATAAGTCTCTTATTGAACCATCAACAGGGAGATCTTTCAGTAAGAGGTAATTCAGTACCAATTAAGAGGTGTACCAAACAAGATTGGTTCACTGAATTTTAGACCATTAAAAGCCCAATCTCTATAGGGCAAACAAATGAGGTCTTAGTCCTATGATCAGAGGCAACTGATGAACATAGTAACAGAGCAGAAAAATCCTTTCTGGCCAAGAGGAAACAAACCTTTGCTTGTGAGGAACTGTCCTTCAATGGCAAGTCATCTCTCGAGGCAAACAATATACGGAGCACCTCTTGGTTGTCAGAATGTTTCTCCTTAGGGAGATTCAAGAGCTTCAGATGAATTTTCATCTCTGTAAATCATTTGAAAAAAAGATGTAGTAAAAATCCACACAGGTCACACAGTTCATTTCCAAGTGAGACGTTTACAAATCAACCTCAACTGAAAAATTTAAGCAAGAACCTATTTGTTGATAACATTTATCCACTTGCTTCCCCAGGCAACTGCATATGCTGCTCAACCTATATTCCAAACTCGAGAGCTCCCATGTTGCAATTGTTGCAGAGTCTGAAGGCCTGAGAGAATTTATGTGTCATTAGATAATACCAAGTCAATGGACAATTAACTGTAATAGTAACTAATACCAAATCATTCTTTAAGATGTTATTAGACATATCAAATCATTACTATTGATCTCTTACGGCTTCATATTTCAATATAACTACAAACAGTGACAGACCATAATAGATTTTACCCACAAAAAAAAAAAACAAAACATAAATGATCAGATATGTAGGCTGGTTGAAGAGAAAGAACATGCACTTGCTGGTCATGTTTTGTAGCAGTTAAGTCTGTGATTCGAGCAGAGCATATCAAGGCACTTCTAATGACCCAGTAAGCGGCTGTGTAGATCTGAGATTTGGTGACAGCTAAAATCTCATAATCCAGATTTATGTGTGTGATGGGAAGGCCTTCAAATTTGATGATGAGCTTCGTCACACCTGCCATAGTCTTAGCCAGCAATCTCAAGGCCTTCAACTGAGGCTTGAATGGGTTCAGGTTGCTAGGCAATTGCCTAAGTGCTGCTATTGATACAGCCAATGGGTTATGTTGGTATAGCTGCAAGATGAGCCAAACTTTGCCATAGCTTATGGCAAATGCTGCCAGTACTAAAACCAATTTTGCATCCCATTTGTAATTGGTGAGTAAATCAAACAAGATCATTGTCCTGGCATGTGGATTCATTTCCTCCTGGGAGAAGCTGCCAAGCATCTGCCATCACAGCCAACAAAAACCTCATTACCAAAATTTCCTATGGGATAGTCCCTAAGGTTTTGTGTCTGAGTGTGTGCCCGAAGCCATGGACACATAGGTGCCCACATGTGCAATGAATATGAGTTGAAATCTAGAGAGAACAATGAGATATCATCAATGTAAACCAATGCATTTAGATATGGGTTCAAAATTTTTTATCAAGATAGATTTTTTCAGGGGGGAGTGGGGAGTACCTTGTATGAGATTTGATTGATGGTGTATTCAAGTGGTTCTTGCGATCCAACTACTTCAAGATCACTTGTACGATGTTCTCCAATAGTCTCAAGATGTGGACCAGAAACCTGAACAAGAGTAGTAATTTACTAGAACTTTGTCAGGAACCTTACTGGTCCAGTGTAGAAAGTAATCTATGAAGATGGATTAGGTCCTCTCATGTTAGGAGGTCGCATGAGAGCATGCGTTTCCTCAATCTCAATTATTGAAAGTAAATGAACAGTGAGATGTATCATCATGATTCGTTGTAATGGGAATTTCTTTAACATGTCTAAAAGTCCATAAATTTATATCACTATCAAAATCAATTAAATTTAATTCGTTGAAGAGAACATGTGAAAGCAACCAGGCAAAGGAAGCAGAGCATTACTTGTGCAGTAGAAGCATGATGCATGATGTTCTCAGTCATGCGAAGCAACAGCTCTGAATCAAAATGGCGGCCATCGGGGTCATGGGTGAGGACTATCTGCTTAATCAGGACATCATCTAAAGAAGAAGGTGGCGGTAAGAATTGGTCGGTTTGAAGGAAGCTCATGGCCGAATGGTGACAGCTGTTAAGCTAAATGCTATTCTTTTAACTCGTTGGATGAGCTACCAGTTTATTTTGTAGTTTGTACTACTTATGGGAATTTGCTGAGGAATTAAAGCAAACATCTGATCCGATATGAATCTACCTTGCTTCAGATTTGAAGATGTAGCCATTTTGTGTATGCTGCTTCATCTCTCTCTCTCTCTCTCTCTCTCACTCACACACACCCTCACACTCAGAGGTTATATTTAATTACTTTTTACATTTGACTGCATGAACGATGCTTCTTGCTTGCAATGTGGCAACTTGAGATTGCCTTTATTGTTTTTTGGTTGAGAATCAAATCCCTAGGCCTTGCCTTTTTCTTTTTTCATTTTTTTCCCCTTATCCTATCTTTGAATAGCCATAATTTAGATCTGTATTAGATTTAGACAAATTATATTAAAATTTGTTCAAATTTATTCGAACCTAAATTTAAGATCCGCAAAATTATACTGTCAAATGTAATGTGAATGTATTTTTGAAAAGAACCACAATCTGTTTTTTCCAAATGGTGAAGCCTAAATTTCTTTGGAACCCGACTAATCTACGAAGGCATCGAATGACAGCCCTCGCATAGTTAGACATTATTCATGCCTTTCAATCATATATAAACCTTTATAGAAAACATCGTATAAAATTTAATTGTAGGAAAAAATATAGCAGCATTCTGTGAGATATTTTTACCCATATTTTTCTTTGTGCCTATGAGAAGAAATTCACAGATTTATGATAAACAAGAAGCCTGGAATCTGTGCAGAACAGTACCGCGGGCAAGTCCAGTGTGGAGGACAAAAGGAAAAGTAACCTGACAAAAGGGAAGGTAGGGTTTACAAACATGAGTAATAGAATCCAGAAAAACAATACTTCAGCTCCGATGGCCGCGTTTTTGTACTCCAAATTTCATCTCCATCTTTTTTTTTTTTCTCTCGTTTAAAACAAAAAGGGCAGGATCACAGGAAGAGGAATACCAATTCACACCCGCCCACTTTAAGCTATTTCTTTATAATCATTGTGAACTTGAAGTTGGCAGCGCTGGGCAACTTTTGGATCTGTGGATGGACAATGGTGGGGGCACCTAATGTACCCATTTCACGTTTTCAGGTACTTGTGGGTCTTCTTTTTCTCAGGGCAGGTCATTATGGCTCGAAGGCTCTACCCATCTATTTTGTCCAAAATTTATATAACATAAATTGGGTAAAATTCATTAATTTCATAAAAGAAAATATACAAAAATTTCTGAATACAAAAAAAAAAAAAAAATTACTACAAAAATAAAAAAAAAATAGAAAAAAAAAAATGAAATAAAAAGTGGGCTAGCATCTTCACCATCAAACCAGCAAAACACAAAAGGAAATCCTGTAATTAGATATGTGGAATTGCACAATTAACATACAGGGAAAATGTGAGTTCAATGCAAGCATAATTTAAACTATCAATTTAAATGGGATTGATAAGTTAAATGCAATGAGAATTAATTGAATTGGATCCCTCAAGCCTATAAACAGGGGGCTTCTAAGGGAAGAAGGGATAGAGGCTAAGACATACACAGTGATTGGGATCTGAAGAGTAAGGAAAAGGAATTGTTTATTGAAAATTTTGAAAACAAATTGTGAACATCACGAAGTGAAGTTTGAAGATTTGAAACAGAAGATGATAGAAGATTTAGAGGCTTGAATTGCAGAAGAGAAAGGAGCAGCAATAAAGAATTCAAGAAAGCTTAGATAATAAGAAGAATTGCTAAGTAAAGAATTCAAAATAGGTTAGTAGTTAATTATACACTATTTTCTTTTAAAATTATGAGTGGGTGCTGAATTTCAAATTAGGTAGTTATTATTTTAATAAGATAGAAATTTATTTTCTTAAAATATATCAAATAAGATTCGGGAATTTGACCTGAATTTAGAATACTCAGACCCAGGTGTTGACCTGAATTGCAGAGTAAAGAATTCAAAATAGGTTAGTAGTTAACTATACATTGTTTTCTTTTAAAATTATGAGTGGGTGCTGAGTTTCAAATTATGTAGTTAGTATTTTAATAAGATAGAAATTTCTTTTCTCAGAATATATCAAATAAGATTCGGGAATTTGACCCAAATTTAGAATACTCAGACCCGAATGTTGATCTAGATCTAAATACTCATATCCGAAACTCGGTTTTGAAGCCCCAAATCCGACTCGGATCTAGGTCAACTTGACTCAGATCCTATTCAGCTAACCTGAAGACTCGAGACCCAGGTCCAATTCTGACATAGGTCCATTGGCCTTTGACCCTAGCCCATTTTGTTAAGTCCTTCAACGAGAATCCAATGAGCCCAACATCACTCTAACTAAATGAGCTGGCCCAAATACTAGACTCCATATGCTCACGACCCAATTGGACTAACCTAGCTCAAGACCCCACAACTCCAACCTAACCAAAATCCTAAATCCAACCTAACCCTAATCTAACATGAGTGAATGCTTAGGTCAATAAGGCCATTCCACCCTGTTTGGATTCCAAAAAAATCCACAATAGCAAGTCAATTCTCAAACAAGTCTTAGAGGAATGCAAAAGAAGAAGAAGAAGAAGAAGAAGAAGAAGAAGAAAAGAAAAGAAAAGAAACCTATCTGAAGGAGTTCATAAGTTGGTCTTCATAGATCAACCTGAAAAAAATAAAGAAAATAGATTTCAGAGAAACAAAGCAAAATTAGAGAAAGAGATATTAGAGAGAGAAAAAAAAAGAAATAGAGAAGGAGAAAGAGAGATCAGAAAAATAGAGAGCAGAGAAAGAGAGACCGAAAAAAGAAGAAATATAGAGTAGAGAAAGAGAAAAAGAGTATCAGTGAAAGAGAATAGAAAGACAAGAGAAGAGATGGGAGAGAGAGAGAGAGAGAGAGAGAGAGAGAGAGAGAGAGAGAGAGAGAGAGAGAGAGAGAGAAGCCTGTGAGAGAGTGCGAAGTAGAGAGAAGAAGGGAGAGAAAGAGAGAAGAGCACAGGGAAGAGAGAGAGAGAAGTCTGTGAGAGAGTGCGAAGTAAAGAGAAGAAGAGAGAGAAAGAGAGAACAAAGCAGGGAAGAGAGAGAGTGAGGAGAAAGAAAAAAGCGGCGAAAAAGGGAAAAAATAATCAATTTATTATTTTTTTTAAAAAAGTCATTAGTGGGACATATGTCATCGTATAGATGGTGACATGTGGCACAACCAGGATCGCTTATCTGTGGGGCGACGTGGCGCAATCCTAATCTTTCAATGTGGATTTTCTCTTGAGAGTCATATCGATGCCACGTCAGCAATCCGTATCAAGCTACCAGAATCAATTAGGTTTCGCCAAGTCGCAAGTGACATCATGCTGACGTTACCCTACTAAAAAAAAAAAAAAGTAGTGACATGTGTCACCATCGCTAGCTGACACTTGGCCACTCTTTTTGATTCGGGTCAACTCAAGTTGAATCGGTTCAGACCGGTTGAATTGGTTAGACCCGTTCAAACCGCTAGTTTGGTTTTTCAAAATTCAAAATCAATTTTTAATTAATTTTTACTTAAAAATAGTAAAAAAAATCAGAAAAAAATATTTAAAAATTAGGAAGAAATAAATAAAATTTATTTGAGCTATTTTGATTCAAATAAAAAATGGGAAAATAAAAATATCAAATATGAAGGAAAAGGTGTAACGACCTACAAAATTTTTTTTTATAATAATAAATACTATGAAATTTCACTGCTCTGTTACCTTCTAATTAATATAAAACCATCAACTTAAGCAGCGAGAAGTAGAAACCATATAACCATAACCATGTATATATACAATACCAAAGTGCCATAATACTCCCAAAATATACATACACGATTATTCCCAGACTACCCTCAACTGAAACTAAGACTATACAAAAATAACCTTCCAAAATACTCACTCTACTAATAGGGCAGCACCGCAGCCCCTCTGCCCGCAAACCTGATCTACTCGCCTAGCTGGATCACCTAAAAAATATTAAACCACTAGGATAAGACAATACTCAGTAAGACGAAATATGTTATTGCTAGTATGTGGCAAGTGAGTTACATGCTAATAAAATCTGACTTAGAAAATACCATAAATAACAAAGCTGAGTCAAACCTGTTGTAATATAAATCATACCTATGTTGCTTAACATAAACTTATTTTCCTGATTATTTATTCATAATACTGCTCATATCTATAGGTATGACTATTTTATGGAAATCTGATCATACACATATATAATAACTGAAAAGATTCCCTGGATGGATAACTGAAAGTTATGATTTAACCCCTCATGACAGGGTTGTGCGGCCCGAAGGCGGGACCTAACCTGGCTAGCCGACCAAGGTAAGTCAACTGAACTCCGACAATCAGATTGACCCTGTAGTGACCCGAAGAATAATAGCATTTTAATAATAAGAGGGAGAGAAAATAGATACAGAAATAGAAGGAGGCCGTAGACTTCGTCAACGAACGCGGAGTGTTCATCGATGACATTGCATTTTGGAGAATAAAATAATTTCAGAAAATTACCAGGCTTAAAGAATTTCGTCGACGAAGCCCTGTGTTCGTCGACGAGAAAATACCGAGAGACGGTTCGGGCTTCTCTAAATTTCGTCGACGAATACAAGGTTTCGTCGACGAATTTACTGAAGGATTCGTGGACGAAGTGATGTGTCTCGTCGACGAACCTGGCCCTATAAATAGTGGAAACCCGGGATTTTTATCATTTTCACCGCGCCTCTCTCTCTCTATGTCACTCTCTCCCTTCTCTCTTCGATTTTAGCCCCACCAGTCACCGGATCGACGATCCGAAGCTACCACGACGCTCCTGGAGGAGTTCTCTGCACGTCTACTGGAGTGGATCGTTGGGAAAATAGAGTTGGATTTCATCCTAAATTCAGGGTAAGACCTTTTAGTCCCTTTTTGGCCTTATGGTAGTTATAGGAAATAATATAGGTGGAGAAATACTGATATTATGTTTTGGCATATGTTGGTTTCAAGGTGTTGAGTAGGAGGCCCTACGAGTGTTAGGCCAGTTTATCATAGGGGCTCTTCAAAGTTAAGGTAAGGGAAATATGCTATGCTAGGTATTTCTTAAAATATTATACAGTTTATTTAATTATGAAAATTATGTATTTAGTATGGTGTGGCTTGTGAATATAAATATGGTACGGGGATATGTTTTTACGAATTTAGTTTCATGATTTTATGATATTCAGTATTATGATTATGCGAATTTCAGTACCATGATTTTATGGATTTTAGTACCATGATTATACGGATCTCAGTACCATGATTACATGAATATCAGTATTATGATTATGCAGTTTCTATGTTATGATTATTCAGTTCTTAGTATTACGACGTATGAATTACAGTACAGTTTATGCAGCATCATGGTTATTATGATTACTTCAGAATCATGGTCAATCAGATAGATATGTATAGAAATATATTATATGATATCAGACCCTGTTGGACTTGCAGTTACAGAGCACGGTACCGTTGCTACAGATATTATGTTACTTTATGAGTGCAATCACCTATTTAGATAATACGTGGTAAGGTCAACCACCTAGGCCCTTGAAGAGGTTAGGCTCCCCATCCAGATATGGATTGAGGTGGGCAGATCGACTGACGGAGTTTAGTGATTTATTCCTGGTTGGCCAGCCAGGGTCAATCCAACCTACGGGCTGCACAACCTTGTCATGAGGGGGCAAGTCATGACACACAGATAGTCACAGGGAACAGTTTCAGTTACTATTACATACATACGAATTTAAAGAAACAGGGACACTATTTATGTACACTAGAAGTACTTTGAATTATAACCTATAAAACTGTTATGTTAAGCAACATGGAAAGGGGTGGTGTATTTTATTATTTGTACTGTACTCTTGTATTCAGTTATTCATGTTTATATGAAAACAGATTTCATGATATATATAGTAGCTAATTTGCCACACACTAGTAATAGCATATTTATTCTTACTTAGCGTTGGCTCATCCCAGTGTTGAAACATTTTTCAGGTGATCCAGGTAGGCGAGCAGACCAGGCTCGCAGATAGAGGGGCGTTTGTAGTGCCTTGTCAGTGAAGTGAGTATGTTTTGCGAGAATTTTTGTATACCCTAGCTAGATGAGGGTATTTTGCGAAATCAGTGATATGTGTATATTTTGGGAAACATGTAGTACTCTTGGTATTGAGTGGTATTGGTTTTGTATCATGTACATATTTTCATATGATTATGTCTATGTGATTTATACTTCTCGTTGCTTAAGTTTATGGATGAGTTTATCTCAATAGGGTATCAGAGCATGTAGATTATCGTAGTATATAGAAAAAAAAATAGTTTATTAAGCAGGTCGTTACAGGCCCCCTCAACCCATATCTGATGGGGAGCCTATCCACAACATAGGCACGCTCAACTTCTGAATACCACATACTATCTGAGTAGTGGTTGCACTCTAAACTGAATATAGCTGCAGTACCAAGCTCTACGGACTGAATCTGGTCCATCAGGGTCTGATACTATATAAATAACTGATATTTCTAAATTACTGTTTTACCATGATTTGAAATAACCATAACCCCGTAAAACTTATTTGAAAATATGAATAACTGACTAAATATTTAGTTTCTGTATAACTGAAAAGCTGTCTAAATATCTGAGTATCTGGGTGTTATGGTTCTGAAATCATGATGTTCTAAAATTGCTGAAAATATATGTTTCTGAGTATACTGTATACTGAAAAATTTATCATTCCATAAACATATAAATATCATGATATTTCTGCTAAAAAGCTGTAAACATTATATTTGTAAATTGTATAAATGTTGCATTGTTCTATTACCAACTCATGCCACACAATTAAATATTAAGGTTATTAGGCTCTGAAAACTATATTTATTGTTTGAATAATATTCTAGTAAAAACGTAAAGTTTGTATTGAAATCATACTAATATTTCCTAGCATAGCATATTTCACTTACCTGATTCCTACTAAAATCTCCTACTGTGATGGGTCCTACACTCGCAAGGTTCCCCACTCAACACCCTGAAAACAACATTTATCAGAACAAAATATTACTATTTCTTTGACTATTACATTTCCTACAACTGCTGGAAAGCCAAATATTACATAAAAGACCTCACCCTGAATTTGGAATAAAATTCAACTTCGTCCCACCAACAATCCGCTCTGGCAAACTTGGAGAGAACTTTCCCAGGAGCGTTGTGGTGGCCTCAGATCATCGATCCGGCGACTAACGGAGCCAGAATCAAAGAGAGAAGAGAGAGAAACCGTAGAGGGGAGAAAAAAAAGAAGATTTTGCTGAGAATTTTTCCAAAAATTCGAGATTAGGACTATTTATACTCTGGCCTTCATCGACGAGGGCAAGAAGGAGGTTTGTCAATGCATGTCTTCTCCTCGTCGAAAAAATTCAGAACCTGGAAAAGCAGGCTCTCAGTATTTCTTCGTCAACAAAACGTGCCTTCGTCGACGAGATCCTTTATAGCCTCGTTGATGAGTCCCCTGTATTTGTCGATGAGGCCCTGATTGAATTCCTTGGTTTATTACATTCTCCCCCCCTTATAGAAATTTCGTCCTCGAAATTTACTTATTCATATGTTTCCTCATCTTGTAAGATAAACGGTTTACTTATTTTATTACCTTCCCTCACTTATGGCAGATGAATATCGTGGTTACATAGATTGTTCTAGGAGATCACAACTTATAAAAGAAAATTCCCCCAAAACCCAAAATACTTCCTATCCTATAATCTAAATTACAATTACACTGTACTAAATAAAATAAAATTAAAATCATTACTACCAAAACTTACACATCATTGCTATAATTCACTGAACAAATGGGGGTATTTCTGTCTGATCTCATCTTCAAGCTCCTAAGACGCTTCTTCTATCGCATGATTCTTCCACGAGACTTTTACTAATGGTATCTTCTTACTGCGCAATTCCTGTTCTTTGCTGTCTATGATATGCATTGGAGCTTCCTCATATGCTAGGACATCACTGAGTTCTAATTCTGTGTAGCAGATAATATGAGAAGGATCTGGGACATATTTCCTTAACATTGAAACATGAAATACATCATGAATCTTGAATAGATATGGTGGTAAAGCTAACTAATAGGCAACGGGCTCAATCTTCTCGAGTATCTCTAATGGGTCAATAAACCTAGGGCTCAACTTACCGTTCTTCCCAAACCTCATGATTCCCTTCAGTGGTGCTATTTTTAGAAATACATGATCACCTACTTCAAATTTTAATTCCCGACGATGAGTATTTGCGTAGCTTTTCTTCTGACTCTCTGCTGCACTGATTTTATCTTGAATAAGTAAGACTTTATCATATGCCTGATGTACTATCTCTAGCCCTAATACTCACCTTTCACCTAGCTCACTTTAGTATAAAGGAGAACGACACCTCCTACCATAAAGTGTTTCATAAGGTGCGATGCCTATGCTAGCTTGATTGTTGTTGTTGTAGGAAAATTCCACCAATGGTAAATACTGGGTCCAGCTACCCCTAAAATCCAACACACACGCTCGTAGCATATCCTCAAGTACTTGAATCGTTCTCTCTGTCTGACCATCTGTCTAAAGATGGAAAGTGGTGTTGAATGCTAACTAGGTCCCTAAAGCCTCCTACAAGCTCTTCGAGAATCGGGATGTGAAACGAGGATCACGGTTTGAGACTATGGATACCGGCACTCCATGGGGTCGAACAATCTCTTGTATATAAATCTCTTCTAGTATGTTCATAGGGTAGCTAAATTTAATGGGCAAAAAATGAGTCGTTTTCGTCAGCCTGTCAACAATCACCCAAATGGCATTCTGACCATGTGGCGCCGACGGTAGCCTGGTAACAAAATCCATGGATATGTGGTCTTCCACTTGGGAATGAAAAGTGGTTGCAATTGACCAATTGGCCTCTGGTGCTCAGCCTTAACCTGCTAGCATGTCAAGCACTGCTGTACAAACTCTGTAATCTCCCTCTTCATGTCGCTCCACCAGAAATACTCTTGCAGATCCCTATACATTTTCGTACTGTCAGGATGAACAATGTATAGATACCTGTGAGTCTCCTCTAGAATTGTTCTTTTGATGCTATCATCCGTAGGTACGCACAATCTGGTCCGGAATCTCAGAGCTCCATCATCTGAAATGCTAAATTCCTCTCCTTGACCGTCCTATATTCTGGCTATCATTACTGCTAATTCTGAATCATCCCCTTGAGCATCTTTAATCCTTTCATATAGTGTAGGTTGCACAACCAGACTGGCAATAAACGTCTAAGGATCATCTCCTACTAACTCCATGCCAAGTCTTTCCAAGTCCATCTGAATCGGGTGCTGAATTACTGCTGCTAACTGTGTTATATCTTCTGATTTACGGTTTAGTGCATCAGCTATAACATTTGCTTTACCTGAGTGGTAACTGATGGTACAGTCGTACTCCTTGATGAGTTCTAACCATCTCCTTTGTTGCATATTCAACTCTTTTTGTGTAAAGAAATACTTTAGACTCTTATAAAATATTTCACATCTCTTACTGTATAAGTAATGTCTCCAGATCTTTAGTGCGTGCACCACTGTAGCCAATTCCAGATGGTGAGTAGGATAGTTCTTTTTGTATTCTTTCAACTGCCTAGAAGCATACGCTATCATCCTACCATGCTGCATTAATACACAACCGAACCCTTTCAAAGACGCGTCACTGTAAATTACATAACCATCACCTCCTAATGGAATCGTCAGTACTGGTGCAGTGATGAGCCGCTGCTTTAATTCCTGAAAAACTCTACTCGCATTCTTCACCCCACATAAATCTGGCATTCTTCCTAGTCAAACGTGTGAGAGGTCCTGATAAGGCTGAAAACCCCCTCAATGAATCGATGATAATAACCTGCCAGTCCCAAGAAACTTCTGACTTCTTACACGTTCTTCGGCCTAACCCAATTTGTAACGACCTCAAAATCTTAATATAAAATGTAACATAATAAATAGAAAAGTCAACCCGAACATGTGGGTAGCAGGGATAGCCTAACAAAAACAGCGGAAACCTAAGCAGCAGTAGAAATAATTTACGTCCATCAAACCATTAATTACATAATACCAGAGTGTACTACATTCCCAAAATACAGCATTTGAATACAATCTCCAAAACATCAAAATAGATATATAATCTTATAACAAAAATCTCCTAATCTTAGATCAAAGCTTACCCTCCTAGCAGGGAAGCTTAACTCACTCAACGACGGTCACGACCCGTCGGTCTCTCAGGGTCTTTTGAAAAATTAATTAAGTTTGGGGGTGAGACACATCTCAGTAAGGGAAAATAAAATAAATGCAGTTGTGTGGCAACATGAACATTTAATACAATTATACATATACAACACATTTCATATATCTATAAACATCCGTCATAACATACTGAATCATCATATACTTTCATATTTTTCTAGTAACTCATATCATTCATAAATTGTCTATTATATCTGATAATATTGAAAACATACTCAGGATGAATAGTTAGTTGATGTCATGTATTACCCCCCATAACGGGTTGTATAGCCCGAAGGTGGGATTCGACAATGGCTGGCCGACCACTGCCGAATAAAAAATTTATGTAAGTACGATGGGCTCGCCACACCCTGGTTCGGACTGCCAGGTGGACGTCCACACTTTGTTGAAAGCCACGTCGACTATCCATCTCCCACCCCCTCGTGGGGTGGTTAGCACTAATCTGATCATAGATATCTAATCTATAAACTACAGTACCGTGCTCCTTAATTGAACTCAACTAACATTCGGGTTCTGATAACATATAATACATGAAATTATTGAATATCTCATTATTTCATATGTACGGCCTCGCGCCGAAATCATTTCATATATACGGCCTCACGCCGAAATCATTTTATATATACGGCCTCGCGCTGAAATCATTTCATATATATATATATATACGACCTCGCGCTGAAAACATTTCAAAAATATCATTCTGAAAATAGATCAATTATCATGTATTTTCAACATCATTTGCACTATAACATTTCATATTCCTGAAAACATGTTTCATTCGTAACAAAGTCATGTCGTAATACATTTCACGTAAAGTAATATTCATGTCATACATTTGCTGTTTAAAACCATACATTGCATTCTAAAAATCATAATTTTTAGCACCTCATACATATATATACATTTCAACATAATAGCAGTATTTGCCCAAACGTGCATTTCCTTTGTAATATACCTATATAATACAGGCTTTCCTGAAAATAAATTTACTCATACATAATAATAATTTGCATGGAAAATAACTGATTTAGTTTATTCCCTTACCTGACTACTGAGAAAAGCTCCTATAAATTCTGAACTCACACCCGTAAGATTTACTTGATCAATACCTTGAAAATAAAAACTCCCAGTATTAAACTTCAGTATTTTCATGCGAATATCATTTCCTATAACTACAGTAGGACCAAATTCAACATAAAAAGCCTTACCTCAACTTAGGGATGATTTCCAACTTACTTTCACCAACGATACGCTCTGGTATATTTGGAGAGAACTTCCCTAGGAGTGTCGTGGTGACTTCAGATCGTCGAACGGGCGGAAATCTAGCCCGAAATCGATCAGAGAAGAGAAAGAAACCATAGGGAGAGAGAGAGAGAGTGAGATATTTTCTAAATTTTCACGTTTAATTCTAGATTTCTACTATTTATAGGGTCAGATTCGTCGACGAGACAAGTCACCTCGTCGACGAGTCCTATTGAAAGTTCGTCGACGAACCTGCTCCCTCGTCGATGAATTTCAGACTTCCAGAAATTCTCTCTCGGTATCTTCTCGTCGACGAATCTTGTCTTCGTCGACGAGGTCTTCTTATACCCTCACCAATGAATCCCCTGTGTTCATTGACGAGGCCCTGATAATTTCCCTCGGTTATTCCTTCTTAAGTGCAATGTTGTCGATGAAGTCGACTTCCTCCTTCTGTTACTGTTTCCATTTCCCTTCCTCTTTATTATTTAAATCCCATTATTATTCGGGTTGTCACATTCTTCCCTCCTTATAAAATTTTGTCCTTGAAATTTACTATTCATATAATTCATCATCCCTTATTAGGCAAAATGGTCTACTTATTTTATTACTTACCTTCAATTACGACGGAGGAATACCGTGGTTACATTTCAAGTCCTAGGAGATTACATATACCAAAACAAAATTTCCCCCAGAACAAAAATATCACATACTACCTAAAACATTACATATACCTGCAAAAGAAACATTACATATTTACTCACATTTCTTAATTACGTATGGACTTCTTGGAACAATTGGATACTTTTGTCTGATCTATTCCTTGAGCTCCCAAGAAGCCTCTTCTACTGCATGATTCCTCTATAGAACCTTTACCAGAGGAATTTTCTTATTACGTAGCTCCTATTCTTTTCTGTCTAGAATCTGCATTGGTACCTCCTCATATACTAGCGAATCACTGAACTCTAATTCACCATAGCTGATAATATGAGAAGGATCTGCAACGTATTTCCTCAACATAGATACATGGACTACGTCGTGTATCCTGGATAGTGTAGGTGGCAAAGCTAGCCTATAGGCCACCGGCCCCACTTTCTCTAAAATCTCAAATGAACCAATAAACCTAAGGCTAAGTTTACCCTTTTTTTCGAATCTCATAACTCCTTTCAATGGAGCTATATTCAGAAACACATGATCACCAGTGTCGAATTCCAAATTCCTGCGGCGATTATCGGCATAACTTTTCTGTCGGCTCTGAGCTGCATTGGTTCTTTCCCTGATAAGTCGAACCTTGTCATATGCCTGCTGCACCATCTCTGGACCCACAACTCGCCGCTCACCCATCTCGTCCCAATACAAAGGAGATCGGCTTCTCCTGCCGTATAAAGCCTCAAACGGCGCCATGCCAATACTGGTCTGATAACTGTTATTATACGTGAACTCCAGCAGTGGCATGAACTGAGTCCAGCTACCCCCAAAATCTAATACGCATGCACAAAGCATATCTTCTAGTATTTGTATCGTCCTCTCAGTATGTCCATCTGAATGAGGATGTAATGTCGTGCTAAATGATAACTGAGACCTCAGAGCCTCCTGCAAGCTCCTCCAAAATCATGACATGAATCGCGGGTCTCGATCTGACACAATAGACACAGGCACCCCATGAGAACGAACTATCTCCTGAATGTAAATCTCCGCTAAACTGCTAAGGGAATAGCTGATGTTGATTGGGAGAAAATAGGCGATCTTAGTCAATTGGTCTACTATCACCCAAATCATATTCTGGCCATGTGATGTCGACGGCAGCCCTGAATGAAGTCCATGGAAATATGATCCCACTTCCACTTTGGGATAAATAATGGCTACAACTGGCCTGCCGGCCTCTAGTGCTCAGCTTTTACTTGCTGGCACGTCAAGCACTGGGCTACATACTCGGCAATCTCCCTCTTCATACCACTCCACCAGTAAAACTCTCACAGATCCCTGTACATTTTCGTACTACCGAGATGAACCGTATACAAGGATCTGTGAGCCTCTTCTAAAATAGTTCTCCTAATGTCAGCATCAGCAAGAACACATAATCTAGAACGGAACTGTAAAGCTCCATCATCTGCAATGCAGAATTCCTCTCCTTGACCATTCCGCACTCTGTTCAGTACCTCTACTAATTCTGGGTCTTCTTTCTGAGTAGCTTTAATTCTTTCCTACAGATTAGGTTGTACCACTAGACTGGTGATATATACCTATGGGTCACTCTCAACCAAATCAATGCTGAGTCTCTCCAGATCCATTATGATCGGATGCTGGATCTCCATAGCCCTCAACGCTGATTTCCCAAATTTCCTACTTAGTGCATCAGATACCACATTTGCTTTCCCTGGGTGGTAACTGATAGTACAATCAAAATCTTTAATTAACTCTAACCACCTTCTCTGTCTCATATTCAATTCCTTATGGGTGAAGAAATACTTTAAGCTCTTGTGGTCGGAGAAAATTTTGCATTGCTCACCGTACAGATAATGCCTCCAAATTTTCAATGCACGTACCACTGTAGCCAACTCAAGATCATGGGTAGGGTAGTTCTTTTCATAGTCTTTCAACTGTCTAGATGCATATGCCACCACCCTGCCATGCTGCATCAATACACAGCCAAGTCCTTTCAAGGACGCATCACTAAAAATAGTATAATCCTCACCCCCAGACGGGATGATCACTACAGGCGCTGTGACTAGCCTCTACTTCAGTTCCTGAAAACTCTATTCACAGCTGTCGTTCCATTCAAATCTAGCATTCTTCCTAGCTAGTCGTGTCAGAGGTCCTGATAAAGCTGAGAACCCCTCGACAAAATGACAGTAATATCCGGCTAACCCCAAGAAACTCCTGATCTCCTAGACATTCCTTGGTCTATCCCAATTCACTACCGCCTCAATCCTTCTAGGATCCACAAAAATTTCGTCTCCTGAGATTACATGCCCCAAAAACACAACTTTCTTGAGCCAGAAGTCGCATTTACTGAACTTTGCATACAGCTTCTTCTCCCTGAGCATCTGCAAAATCTACCTCAAATGTATCTCGTGCTCCTCATAGCTCCTTGAATAGAGTAGTACATCGTCAATAAAAA